>NC_056725.1:673905327-673945327 GCF_019279795.1 Protopterus annectens | reverse complement strand
CTGTGACTGTCAACCATTGTGCTACTGTAAGATTGCAAACCCACAGTAGCAATGCCACAATTGTTGCCACTGACAAACTGTTTCATATCCTTGTAGGTCCCTCTGATGTGACAGCAAGGCAGCAGACCCAAGCTGGTGAGTGTGTTCTACATTTAATATTGCAAATAAAATGTGCATGTCATAGGTGAGGTGTAGGCTATGTACACATGTAACGCACCTACGCATAATGCATGCTGTGCATGTTTGCTGTGAGACTATGCACATCTCAGTAACATGAGTGGCTGCCTCAAACACATGCAATACACAGAGCATCCCAAACAATTGTGGCTACACTATAGTGGACATTGGATAGGCAGTCGATACACATGCACACGACATACACAACTGCGTCATATGCAGTGCATGTTAATATGCTACACATGGCGTATTCAGACACACGCTGTAAGGTCACACTCCAGTATCCCAAATGTCATCCACACAGCACACATAATATACCTGAGGGGTAGAGGCCTATCATAGGGCAGTGCGACACTCTTCAACACACAACACATTCATGTTAGGCAATGCTCCCTATTGGGCATCTTACAAACCCATGTAACAACTGGCTGTGAAATGGTGAATGTAGCCATGGTACTGCGGTTCAGGTACAGCATGATAGGTGCTGGTCTGGCACACATAAGTAGCTTTGAGTGACCCCATGATGCTGCATGATGATGGCTCATGGTACAACACGCCATCCAGTTACAGTAACCACAGTACTACACGTAGCATTCATTGCTATACACCTCAATGTTGTGTGTGTGCAAAAATATGCACCTATACACAATATGCATAGCAATCATCATTTGCACAAAGTGACACATATATGTCTTGTAATGCTATTGAGTGTATAGGTCACATGACACACATTGGGTATGTGTGATTTTAATGTTGCAGTTGTGTTGTAGCATGCCATGTCATGGCTGGCACTGGCATGTCCACAATATGTTCTACACTCACCATAACTACTGTACAATGGCTATGTTGAGCAATGGTATTCCATCAGGTATACATGCACCACTCATACTGTGTGTATACATAGCATGCATGAGCTAAACCTGTGTCCACAATTATCTGCTAAAGACACAGATGCTCTAATCAGTAACGGATATCTATGTGACACACAGATAAACATCCAGCCATGATATGTATACCTGTGTGTGATGGTGCAGAACACATTGAAGAGCTTGTAATACATGGACAGCAATGTTGTGTCCATGTACACATTGCATTCCAGGGTGAGGCCAATCACTGAACAACAACACACATGCATCAAAGCCATGTATACTGTTATTACGAAGGATTGTCTACACTCGCACTGCATGATGTTGAACAAAACACTTTCTGCATGCTGACACGTGTGATATGACTGTTTGTCTTGTGATACTGTACCCCACCATCAACCGCTATTGAGTATGTTCTGGATTGCTGGTGGTATGTGTGTGTGTGTGTGTGTGTGTGTGTGTGTGTGTGTGTGTGTGTGTGTGTGTGTGTGTGTGTGTGTCACTGCTTTAATGAGGAGTGTATTTGTGTGCATGTGTGCATGTGTGCATGTGTTCATGTGTGCATGTGTGCATGTGTTCATATGTTCATGTGTGCATGTCTGCATGTGTGCATGTGTTCATGTGTTCATGTGTGCATGTGTTCATGTGTGCATGTGCTCATGTGTGCACGTGTGCATGTGTGCATGTGTTCGTGTGTGCACGTGTGCATGTGTGCATGTGTTCATGTGTGCATGTGTGCATGTGTGTGTGTGTGCATGTGTGCACGTGTGCATGTGTGCATGTGTTCTGACATCATGTACAGGTCGTAAAGTGTGTTTCCTGTCTTCCTCTCACAGGTGCTGAGGTTGGGCTGGTTCACTGCAGCAGGGAACCTGACGTCACTGACACAAATAGTGATAATGAGGATAGGTGTGTTGAGGCACAGGCATGTTTGCCAGGGTCTGTCATTGGGCCACCAATCAACAGTACACAGCTGTCCACCCTATCCATGCACACAGTCATACTGCCAATGCATCCATCACCAATGCCCTTAGCTGAGGGACAGTCTACAGTCGGCAATGGCTACGACAGTGTGGTACTATGGCACATGCATCCGGACACAGCAGCCATACCCAGAGGTCTGGAATGGTACCACATAGGCAGATGTCCAGGGGTTCTCGTCGGAGCACTGCTGGTCATCATGCACCTGGCAGACATGCCACAGGTCTTACAACCTCATGCATGTTCCAGGCTGTCATGGAGGCACATGCACGTATGGAACGGTACACCAGACAAAGACTAAGGGCACAGAGGGCACATAACACCGCTTTAAATGACAGTATCTGTGACCTAGCAGGTGCCATCCATAATTACACTGAGGTCATGGATAGACGTTGGGGTGAGACATTAGATGTCCTCCACAATGTCATGTCCATGTGTCAGGACAGTGCGGGATGGGTGAGACGTCGTAGTGGACGTATGCCAGCAACATCAGCAGCTGGCAGTCGCCGCGGACATCCCTCAAGTCACAGCTGCTCCTGTAGTGCCAGTACCAGCCTCAGCAATGTTGGGGGTGGGGTGTCCATAGACCATCCTAGAGGACCACGTGCACATAACTCTGGACAGTCCCAGCAGGGACCTGGGTCCAGTGTACATATGTCCACCTCTGAGGATAGTACTCAGTCTGGCTTACTACCTGATACTGTCAGTAGCACCCCTGCCAGGTACAGGTACCGTGTCCGTGGCTGGAGATGTGATCTGTAAAGCCTGGCAGGTACAGTCTGTGGCTGTCCCACAAATCCCCGTATATGGCAGCCACATGGTGGAACTGTGTGCATGCAGACACACACACACATAAACCAGACACCTAGGACTAATACATACTCGCACACATTACATCAACATTGGCCCATACCAGTACTTTTGGCCCTCACACACACTCACACACACACACACACACACACACACACACACACACACACACATACATGTCGATTGTATGGCTCAATGTAGGCCTCTGGCAAACCAACAACACACCCTGTGCATATGATGAAACCTGTGCCACCTCCTGTCATCTGTAACATTGATGCAGAAACAGGCTAACATGGTGCTGATGCACAGGGTGACTTTATGGCAGTATAGCAATGTTAGCATGTTGTCAGCAGTAAAGTGTAATGTTATCCTTGAAGATGTAGCTGCCAGGCATGATGCATTAAAGCTATGATTGTCAATGTAGTATTGTTTACACCAGTGTTAATCCCAATGGTGTATTTTCCGCTCACGTGCCACTTGGCTGATGTGTGTAGTATTGGCAGCATGTGTTAGAGAGTGGACAGTATGTATGGGATGTGTGCAGCACAGGTTTGCAGGTGTACATTTGTGAATGTGGTGGAGGTGCACTGTCTGCATGTACATGCATAGTGGACACATGGGCAGAGTGACATGCCCTGTATTACACAGTGTTAACACTCCATAGTTTCTGTTGGTGGCCAGTATGCATTGTACTACACACATTTTGGAACTTGGGTACACATGTGTATGACATGTTTTGACACTGTGCTGTGGGTGATACTGTTACTGTCATTGGTTTGCATTCTGGTAGTATACATAACCTCTACAGCCTGACCATAAACAATCGTTAGATGATGTCTTGACAGCTGACACACAGATGTAGGACACACAGTAACATTTGTACCCTTCAGGAACTATACTATGCCAGTAACCAGTGGTGTTCACCTGCACCCATTCCTGGGACTACTCCTGATAGACATATAGCTCACTTACGTACAAGCAAACGCCATAGGGATATGTCCATCCACGTCTGGGAATGCATACTGTGGCCTATAATGCATTCTCTAGATGACACACACATCCTCCACAAGGGTATCATACAGACAGATGCCTGTTGTCAAACCCATGCTGTAAAGCTATAAGTCAACTAAAGCATGGTCATCCACCTTTACAAAACATAGTATCCCCACAGTACCACATAGGTAGTAGCCCCCAACATGTTGACAGGTACCGATGTGTACTTACAGCCATGTGTTACATCATCTCTCCTTTGGTAATCACATTTTCAAAGGTATTTTGAAATCCCTCGGTGAATCACATAAGCAATAAGGGGTCTGCATGCATATCCACAAAGGTTGTTGTACACCTATAATGAATAGCCATCATTGACAGACTTTGCTGCATTTTAACTGGTCTGAAATATACCTCAGGCATAAACCCTCACTCACACTATTCAACAGAAACCATAATGAGTGTGCGTGACACGGATGACCTAGGCCAGGGATCACTGCAGTGGCTGGGATTGTCACAAGCATACAGATGTGACCTAAGGTCTGGAAAGCGGCAGCACACTCTGGCAAAGATAACAGATGTGTTCATGGAGAAAGCAGGGTTCCCACCTCTGAAATAATTGAGGTCACATGTACATATATGTATTTGCCACACAGCTACCTGATGTGCAATTCACATACTGTTGTCATTGTGATATGTCATACAGTAGTAAAAGCAAAACCCACAACACAGTGACCAACTGTGTCACACACATATAGCACACCCACACTCAACAAGTGCAGGATTACAACCCCTACCTAACGATACTAGAGCAGTATGCATTTACACGATGCACTATACACATGACTAGGAGTTCTCCTTTCCACAGGTATATTTGTAGGACGGTAACATCATCAGACCTGACAAAGCTAAGTATACCACTTTTAAGGTGTTGTAGTTGTTTCAAAAAAGGTTGCTCTTCTACAAAGAAATACACACACACAGTTGTCAAATGGAGGATTCAAACCCCTACCTAATTATTTCATGATACTAGAGCAGTATGCATTTACACAACACGCTATAGACATTACTGGAAGCGCTTCATTCCACAGGTATATTTGTAGGATGGTGACATCATCAGACTTGACAAAGATAAGTATACCACTTTTAAGGTGTTGTAGTTGTCTCCAAAAAGGTTGCTCTTCTACAAGAAAATACACACACAGTTGTCAAGTGCTGGATTCCAACCCCTCCCTAATTACTTCATGATACTAAAGCCGTATGTATTTACATGATGTGCTATACACATAACTAAGAGCTCTTTTTTCCACAGGTATATTTGTAGGATGGTGACATCATCAGACTTGACAAAGATAAGTATACCACTTTTAAGGTGTTGTAGTTGTTTCCAAAAAGGTTGCTCTTCTACAAGGAGATACATACACAGTCATACAGTTGTCAAGTGCAGGATTCAATCCCCTACCTCACGATACTAAAGCAATATGCATTTACACGACACGGTATATACATTACTGAAAGTGCTCATTTCCACAGGTATATTTGTAGGATGGTGACATCATCAGACTTGACAGAGATAAGTATGCCACTTTTAAGGTGTTGTAGTTGTCTCCAAAAAGGTTGCTCCTCTACAAAGAAATACACACACAGTCATACAGTTGTCAAGTGCAGGATTCAAACCCCTACCTAATGATACTAGAGCAATATACATACATTATTGGGAGTTCCTCTTTCCACAGGTATATTTGTAGGTTGGTGACATCATCAGACTTAACAAAGATAAGTATACCACTTTTAAGGTGTTGCAGTTGCTTCCAAAAAGGTTGCTTTTCTACAAGGAGACACACACATACTTGCAGTCATACAGCTGTCAAGTGCAGGATTCAAACCCTTCTTTAACTACTTCATGATACTAGAGCTGTATGCATTGACATGATGCACTATACACATTTGTGGAAGTCTTCGTTTCCACAGATATAGTTGTAGGATGGTGACATCATCAGACTTGACAAAGATAAGTATACCACTTTTAAGGTGTTGTAGTTATCTCCAAAGAGGCTGCATCTACACAAGTAGATACACACATACACACACTCTCATATAGTTGTCAACTGCAGGATTCAATCCCTTACCTTACTACTTAATGACTTTAGAGCAGTATGTATTTACACGACGTGCTATAAACATTACTGAGCAGTCCTCTTTCCACAGGTATATCTGTAGAATGGTGACATCATCAGACTAGACAAAGTGGGTTACATTAGGTGACATTAGGTGGGCTACATAGAAGGAATTTGTAGACACTTTGGCAATGTGATCATCAAAGGAGAGTTTACTATCTACGTGGGTCCCCAGGGCCATAATTACATTCTCCATACATACTGGATTACCACCTATGTGGTAATTTGTGTGCAGTTTGTTTTATCCAAAGGGGAAGACTATGCATTCTTTGGCATTCTGCTTGAGGGCATTGTTTTGACACCAGGTGTCTGTCTCTGTAAAACCCTTCTGTAGGATGTCTGTGTCAGCCGTGGAGTTGATTATGGACCACAGTTATCAGTCATCTGCAAACGTATTCAGCCATACTCCTCCCATGCTTGCCTGTACCTCTGAGCAGTATCTACTGAACAGGTGGGGTCCCAGGACCAATACCTGTGGGATGCCATTTGTGACTGGTTTAGAGTCAGACATGACACCCGCAACTCTGAACATGTGTTGGCAACCCATCCTGTGACATAGCTGTTAACGTTCAAGCTGGTAAGCTTGTCCATGATGCCAGAGTGGGGAATGGTGTTGAAAGGCCTTAGTGAGGTCCAGGTGGGCTGTGTGGACTACTTTCACCTCCATCTATGTCCTTGGCAACTGATTCAAATAAGTCAACTAGGTTTAGGAGACAGGATCTACATTTAACAAAGCCAAGTTGGGTAGAGTCCAGTGTCTGGATGTCCCCATTGTCTCTGTTTATGGGTTCCATGATAATTTGCTCCATAGCTTTGCAGACCAGGCTGAGTAGGCCTATAGGGCAATGGTTTCCTGGTGCTGTTGTGGCACTCCCTTTGTGGAGCTGGATGACTGTTGCTGTATGCCATTCCTTGGGTACATAGCCTGTGGTAAGGTTGAGTCTGGACAGTGAATGTAGGTGAGGGTGTAGTTCCTTTTGGTGCTGGTTTAAGTCGCAGCCTGGGTCACCATCCAGTCCCATTGATGCTGTGTTCTTAGCTTTGGAGACGGCTGTTTTTACCTGCATGTCCATGAAGTCTGGTGCTTTGCATTCTTCTGGGATGGACACAGGCCCTTTTAGGGGTGATGTGGGGTGGATGTTTGCACTGAACTTATCCCCCAGGATGTGGGCAATGTAAGTTGGTTCAGTGTATCTTTTTTCCATTTTGCAGTAGCTGACAGCATTTTTGAGAGTTGCCACCTAAATGTTTGGTATAGCTAACAAAGGTTTTGTGGCTGTTATTCTTACATTCCTTGGCAATTTGTCTTTAGAAACTGGCCTTGGATTATTTTATGAGCGATCATTGTTTCTTCCTAATAATGATCAGTGATGCCTTTCCTTATGTGAAGTTTGCTCTATCATGTGTTCATTCCCTCCTTCTGTTGTATAGCTTATTTATGTGTGACAACCACCAGATTGGTTTCCTATTTTTGGAGGAGTGCATCATGGTTTTATTTGGCATGTCTCGATCCATGCATCTCTGTAGATGCTCATAAAATGCACTTGTAAATGATTCTGCAGATTGTATAGCATTATCCTATAGCAAGGGTGCTTTTGAACTTTCCACTTTGGCCTTGAGAAGTGTGCTGTTTGCTTTAGAAACTTTCTTCACAGTGGTTTCCTTGACTGTGTGGGGGGGGGGTGTGATGTGGATGTCCAGTGTGATTACTTTATGTTCTGATATTACCAGCGAGGGGTTTATCTCTGTTGTGGAACACTGGTACCCCATGTTGGTGATGATCAGGTCCAGTATGTTGTCACCTTTAGTGGGCATGGTAACCAGCTGTTCCAGAGCGTTTGAGCTTTTAAACTCTGGGAAGCATTGGCCAAAGGACTTTGTACACGAGTAATTCTCCCAGTCAGTGTTTTGGTAGTTGTTATCTCCTCATATAATGGTGTTTGGTAGGACCTTTATATTTTCCACTGTTCTCAGGAATACTGAGTGAGGTTCCTGAGACAAGGCAAGTGATCTGTAGCAGACTACAATCTGATAAGCAGCTTTGCCCAATGTTAGCTGCACTTGCATGATCTCCAAGGCCTCATGCTGTGCCACTAACCTGAAGGTGTGGGTATCCATAAGGTAAATGGATACACCACTTCCTTTTGTATTTCACTCTTGGTTTTGGAGCCGAAGATCAGAGGGATTGTGAGTGTTTTACATGGAGCATGTCCACAGCTCTGTGTTTGACATAGCTTTGTATGTTAGGAAGAGATCACCTCTGAGTAGGCAATATGTGAGGGAGTACACCTGGAGCATTTTGAGACGGTCTGTGTATGGCATGTATTTCAGGCCGCTAATGCTATTTGTGAGGTATTTCTGCAGGCTTTCCAGTTGTTGTAGATGTCTTGTGAGGTACATAGCAAAAGGGGCGTTGTACTCTATTATGGATCTAGTGAGTGATGAGTAGAGGGGAACAATGTCCTCTTCTATTCTGCATGAGACACCTTTTGTGATGAGGTGTGCCATGTAGAAGGATTTCCGGACTACTGCAGGGATGTGATTATCACAGGTGTGTCCACTGTCCACCTGTGACCCAAGGTCTCTTATTACACTTTCAGTGTTAAGTATACTACCGCCTATGTTGTAGTTCATGGCTACAGAGTTTTTACCAAAGGGGATGACAATGCACCTTCTGGCATTGAACTTGAGGCCATGGATTTGACACCAGGCATCTGTCTCAGTGAGGCCCTTTTGTAGGATGTCCACATCTTCAGTAGTTTTGATTATGGCTCCTAGTTTGCAGTCATCTGGAAACTTCATTAGCCACAGACCTTCCATGTTAAAGTTTACTTCAGGGAAGTAGATACCAGACAGGACAGGACCCAGGACTGAACCCTGTGGTACTGCACTTGTCTCTGGTCTAATGTCGTACTTGGAGTCTGCTACTTTCACAGTGTGTGTTCTGTCAGTTAGCCAGTTGGCATCCCATCTTGTGACATAGCGATTTATACCTAGTTTAGTGCCTTTATCTATAACTCCAGAGTGGGGGATGGTGTTGAAAGCCGTGGCAAGATCTACATAGGCTTTGTGACCCACCTTACCCTTGTCTACGGTTCTGTTGACTGCTTCAATGACATCTATCAGGTTTAGGAGACATAATCTGCCTTTTACAAACCCAACATGGTTGTGGTACAGAGTTTGGAGATTACCAATGTCTTTTTTTATAAGTTATATGATGATACATTCCATGGCCTTGCAGAGCAGGCTCATCAGGCTAATGGGCCGCTAGTTCCTGGGGTCCAGGGTGGCTCCTCCCTTGTGTAGTTGGATAACCATCACTGTGTGCCATTCAGCAGGCACAAAGCCTGAGGTGAGGCTATGACTGAACATGGTACGTAGGTGTGGTGCCTGTTCATTCTGTAGTTTGTGTAGAACACAGCCTGGGATGTTATCTGGTCCCATGGATGCTGTGTTCCTGGCTTTGGAGAGTGTTTTTTACCTGTGCAGCCGTGATGACAGTAACTTTGCAGTCTTCCATTATAGAGATGTGCTCTTTCATGGGTGAGCGAGGGGTAAAGTTAGCACTGATCCTATCTGCCAGGATGTTGGCAATATCAGTTGGGTCTGTATATTTAGTGCCATTGTGCTGTAACTCAGAGCAGATCTGAGTGTTGCCATTGAGATTCTTGACATAGCTATAGAATGCTTTATGGTTGTCTTTAGAATCAGTGTTGATTTTGTTTTCATAACTAGCTTTGGATTTTATCATGGATCACAGCTTCTTACTGATGTGGACCATGGAGCTCCTCCCCTCATGGGATTTTACCCTCTTTTGCAACAGTATTTTCCTTCTGTTGTGCAGTTTGTTTATGGCAGAGGAACACCAGATTGTCTTCCTTTTCTTGGAGGTTAGCGTCTTGGTTCTGTTTGGGATAGCACAATGCATGCAGTCATGTAAGTGCTTATGAAATGCAATTGTGAAGGATTCAGTAGTTGTAACTGTATTGTCCATCTGCATGGGTGTCCTGCAGTTCAGCACTTCTGTCTTAAGAAGCATGAAGTTGGCTTTGGAGAAATTTTTTAACATGGTTTCCTTAATGGGGGTGTGGGTCCAGAATGTGGATATGTAGGGTAATTAGCTTATGGTCAGATGGGACCAATGAGGCGCTGATGTCAGGTGTGGAACACCGGTCACACAGGACAAACCATACCCCGTAACCAGCACAAATAACCACAAAGTGAGCTAAATGCTACTCATTGCCAGAAGTCTCAGCCTCCAGATGCACACACTCGAGGCACTTCTCATTATGGAGAATATTGATATCTGTGCAGTATCGGTAACCTAGTTCAAGGCTCCAGACAGCACGCCAGCACTACCAGGATACTACTCATTCCATACCTTCCAGCATCAGAACCTGAATCATAGCACATAGGGTGAGGATGTATCCATATTCATCAAGGATACCTATACCTCTCTCTACATGCTCTCTACAGGATATGTACCCATAGAATGTTGCAGAGCAACATTCTTCACACTCTACAGGGGTGTGGCCATGAAAACCCCTTGGCATTCATGCTCCCTGAGCCTGACAAGTGTGTTCTGCAAGGCAATGGAGCCAATCATAATGGAAGTCAACAATACAGAGATTGGGAACCTTCACACAGTTGAGCACACACAGTTTGGCTTCGTCAAATGCAGACCACGCCTCCTGAAATGGGAGGATTGCTTTGACAGTTACCCAGGCTACGGATGATTGAAATGAGCTCCACACAGCCTACATATACCTCGCTAAGGCCTTTGACACCATTTCCCAGTCAGGTATCATAGATGAACTCACCAACCTGGCCATGAATCCATACATCACAAGATGGATTGCAAACTGGCTCACAGAAAGATCCCACACATTATGAGTTGCTGGCTACATGTCAGACTCTACACCGGTAATGACTGGTGTCCCTCAGGGTTCAGTCCCGGGGTCCCTCCTGTTTGGTATAGACTTCTCAAATGTACATGCCAACACAGGAGAGTTGTGGTTGACTAAGTTTCCGGGGAACTGTAAAGTGTTTGCCATAACAGATTCCCCAGAAGACAGACATATTCTCCAGAAGGGACTCTATGAGACAGATGTGTGGTGTCAGAATCATGGCCTCAAGCTCACTGTGGAGGAATGTATAGTGATCCTCTTTGTTGAAAACAGAATACCCACAAACTACCACATGGGTGTTACCCCCTTAAAAATGACAAGGTGATAAGGGATCTGGGGACACAAGTAGATAGTCATCTTTCCTTTGACAACCATGTTGCCAAAGTGATTGGGAGATCCTATGTGGCCCACCTAATCAACAAAGGGTTTGCATCAGGATCCAAAGAGCTAGCGTTGGCACTCTACTCTTACATCATCCGACCCATCATTGAGTACAGTGCACCATTTTGGATGTACTCGACTTAGCATATCCAGCAGTGTAGAGACCACATAGGTACCTCACCAAGAGGATTACTGGCCTCAAACAGTTGTGTTATGCAACACAACTGGTAAAACTAAATCTGTTCTTCATTGTGTACCGCCTACTCAGAGGCACACTCTGCCTAACATACAGAGCCATGTCCAACACATAACTGTTGAACATGCTCCATCTACACATAACAACATTGAGTCGCCTTACACATTCCAGGGATATGAACCTCATCAGAACGATGAATACAACATGCTGGTGGGATAGAGTACCATCCCAGACACTTGTCTTACTGTGGAACAGAGTCCCAATGTACATCAGACAGAACCCCTCGCTGACACTCTTCAATTGGAACCTTGATGAGTGGATGGAAAACAGACAGTTCATTCCAGGCATCACATCAGCAGCCCCATTAGAAAGGGGCTTAGGGTACTAACTATTAGAACTAGGCCTTGGGAGACTACCCTATGGTGTGGTGAAAGCTGCACAACTTGCGTAGGTTGATATATGCCTTTGTGGAGATAGTCTACTACATACCTATGGACCTATGTGACAGGTACATGTCTACAGATAGTAGATGTGTACTTCATTGTACAGTCATGTTGTACAGCAGGCACATGGACCACATACACTGTAATGCTTACAGATACTGGTGGCTGTTATGTACAGTGGGAGAGATGTGCACCTCATGTCTTTCATGCCATTGGGATGTGTGCTGGGTGAGACAGTCCTGGATGGCTCCCTGTCATGGTCACCCTCTTAGTATGGCCAGAGTGTGCAGCTATCACCACCCATGGAGTAAGTTCTCTAGGCCTCTGTGTAGTAGAGCTGATGAAGTGATCCATGATGTGACAGTTCAGTTTCACATACACTCATCAAGGCTCCTCTGGAAGAGTGTCAGTGAGGGTCTCAGCTTCATGTCGGTTGGGAGCCTGTTCCAAAGCAAGGGAAGTCTGTGAGTTAGTCATGTATCCCTCCAACATGTTCTATTTAATGTTGTGATGATGATATCCCCAGAGCATGTGGTACAGTGAGCTCGTGTTTACTTCAAATAGTGCATGTACATCAGTTCTGCATTGGACATGGACCTGTCTGTTGGGCAGAGATCTCCTGAGAAGACAGTATGCAACAGAGTACAAATTGAGTTAAATTCAGTCTGGTTGCATGAGGCAACTGTTTGAGGCCAGTATTCCTCTTGTTGAGGTACTTCAGTGGTCTTTCCAGCTGCTGAAGGTGCCTAATCAGATTCATCGCAAGTGTGTTGTGGTACTCTCTGACGGGTCTGATGACTGATGAGTAGAGGGAACCTCCTTTGACCTACATGCAAAGTCCTTGGCAGTTTGTGGGAACACATAGCATGATTTTCTAACCACTTTGTGAATATGTTTCTGGAAGTACAGATGACTATCCACATGTGTCCATAGATCCCTTATTATCACCTCCATGTTTAGGGTGTTGGCACCTATGTGGTATTTGTATGACTGTAGCTCAAGGGCATAATTTTTACACCACATATGTCTGACTGAGACCCTTTTTAAGGATGACTCTGTTGTCCCACACATCGATTATGACAACTTTTTTGCAGTCATCCACAAACTTTGCTAAACATAGCCCTCGTGTGTTTGACTGTATTTCTGAAAAGTATACACCAGACAGGAGGGGTCCCAGGACTGAGCCATGGGGGACAGCAGTTGTTACCAGCTTGAACAGGAGACCACAATTCTTACCTTGTGGGAATCTATCTGTGCCCCAATTGGCAATCCATCAGATGACATACATATTTATGCACTGGTTGTTGATTTTGTGGATACGACATGTGTCTGGGATATTGGAAGAGGGCTTTCCAAGGTCTATGTGGGACGTGTGTAGCTCATTTCATTGGTGTATGTCCTGGGTGGCTGCCTTGAAAACAGTCTAGCAGGTTTGGGAACCATGATCTGCACCTGACCAAACTGAAATTGGTAGGCTTGGGTGTTTGTAGGCTCACAATAGCTCTGTTTATGAGTTCCATCATGATGGACTCCATGGCCTTGCAGATCAGGCTTGATAGGCTTATAAGACAATAGTTCATATGGTCTCTTCTGCACCAACACTTGTGGAGTGTGCCAAATGTTGCTGTAATGCATTCAACAGTTTCATATCCTGTAAAGAGGGTGAGTCTCAACAGACTGTTCAGGTGTAGGGTCTGTTTGTTTTGGAGTTCACATATGACACAGGGAAGCCATGTCATCCCATAGACTCTGTGTTTTTAGGTTTGGAAAGTGTTGTTTAACCATCCATTGTATATGTGATTTCTGGGTTTTCACAGTCTCCAGGTATGATAATGGGCCCTTTTGTCAGTGAGAGGGATGTAAGTATGTATGAACCTGTCTGACAAGATGTTGGCAGTGTCAGTCATGTACATGTATTCATTTACAGTTTGCACTGACTCAGAACATATATGTGTTTACATTGATATATATGACATTGCGAAAGAAAGCTTCATGGTTCTCTATGGACTCTTTGACAATATTTTTGCCAGAACATGGATTGGATAATGTTAGGAGTGCTCATTGTTTATTGATGATACTGATCGGAGATTTATTGGTCTTCTTTGAATTTTCACTTTCTCTGAACAAGTTCAGTACTTGTAATACATAGTTTGATTATGACAGGAGTCCAATATATTATATGGGTCTGTTTTCATATAACTGTGTGCGCAAGGCAGGATTGGTGAATAGTGACAAGTTTCTGGGCTAAGAACTGCAACTGCCAGATATGTGTGGCCCACTGCTGTACTCAGACATGGCCTAAGTGTGTGAGCATGCCAGGTATGACCTTTCAGTATGTTGTTGACTGACATTTGCTTTGTTTAAGTGTGTGAGCATGCCCAGTATGGACATATACAAACTCTGGTCAAAATGGTTTGCTTCTAAAGACCCATCTGATCACACTAAATTTAAACAGCTTAGAAACTCCACTAAATCTTCTGTATGACTTGATAAAAAAAACTTTTTCATTCATCTCCAGCAAAATAACCACCAAAACCCTAAGAAATTCTGGACAGGAATCAATACTTTACTACACCCTGGCACATCTAAGACACCCACCCCTGTCAGCACTACCAAAACCACTCCTAAACAGATAGCTGAATCTTTTAACCACTTCTTTACTGAAGCGATCCTGTCAATTGCTAACTCCCTTCTTCCTGTGGCTTCTCTTTCACCACTGTCCTCCTTTCCATCTCCTCCCACTTTCCAACTACAACCTGTCTCTACATACCTCATCAGTTCCCTCCTTCTAAAACTCAAACCTTCTATCCCCTCTGCTGACTTACTACCTGCGCAATATCTTCAAACTGCAGCCAAAGCAATTGCCTACCCTGTCTCTATCCTAATAAATAGAACCATCAATGAAGGCCCTATCCCTTCCACCTGGAAGATCTCTCATATTATTCCCCTTCATAAGGGCGGGATCTCATCTGAACTTTCAAACTTCTGTCCAATTGCCCTACTTTCTCCCTTAGCTAAAATCATGGAAAAATGCATTCACCAACAATTGCTCGACCACCTCCTTCTTAATGGACTACTAGTTCGCTCCCAGCATGGATTTCGTCCCTCCCATAGCACTACTACTGCCCTTCTTTCCTTCACTGATCACATAAATAAAAACCGCAGTAATAACATCCTCTCATCTGCTGTCTTTATAGATCTCTCCAAAGCATTCGACACGGTTAATCATCAAATTCTCTTGAATCTTCTGAAATCACTCTCACTTGACACTCTGGCACTACAGTGGTTCAAGTCTTATCTAGAAAATTGAAAACAGGCTGTCCTCTGGGAAAACACTCTATCCTCCCCTCTTCCTGTCTCCCTTGGAGTCCCCCAAGGATCTATCTTGGGTCCCCTTTTATTCTCCATATTTATCAACGATCTTGCTTCTAGCATCCCACAAGCTGTAACCATACAGTATGCAGATGACTCCACCTTAGTCTGCTCAGCCTCTAACCCAACTGAACTTCAATCCCTCACCCAAAATGTCTTTCAGCTTGTGGAAGAGTGGTTTTTACAGCGATGTCTCCTCCTTAAACCTAAAAAGACTAAACTACTGTTGTTCACTCCCACACAAAAATCTTCACCACTCCACTTCTCCATCGTATCTAAAAACGGCACAGTTATATCTCCTGACACAACAACCAAACTTTTAGGGGTTACCATTGATCATAGCCTAAACTATGACTCTCATATTAATACCACTATTAAATCTATTAATAAAAAGCTTGGCTCCCTCTATAAAAATAAGGTCTTTCCTTACTCCTACAGCCAGAATTACCATTGCCCACTCCCATCTTATCTCTACTCTCCTGTATGCATCACCTTTATATACAAATCTGTCTAAAACTAACCTGAACAAATTGGCTACCTCCTACAATAGTATAGCCAGATTTGCTACCAGCACCCCTTTTAGATCTCACCATTGCCTAAATTTAAAACAACTTGGCTGGCTGGAACTGGAAAATCAACTTTTATCACAGCAACTTATAGTCACCCAAAAAATCCTTTACTTCCCTGAAAAAATACCTATCCTTACTAAACTTATTAGTCCCTATAAAAATCGTTCTAACCTCCGCTCTTCACACAAACTTTTAGTATCCACACATAAATCTAATAATAAAGCAGGTGACTCACTTTTCTCCTATACAGTGGGGAAAAGCTGGAACCTTCTTCCTAAGGACCTCACTATGATCTCCTCTTCCTCACTCTTCAAAAAGAAACTCAAACTTCATCTTACTAACCACTGGCTCTGTCCATGCAGCAACCCTGACTAAAATCTCTCCTCCTTTACAACACTATATTCTCTCTTCCTATGCTTATCCTCCCTATTCTCTTCTCATTCCTTAGGCCACTTAGCATGTTACTTTGAACTACCTTCTCCTTGCTTCTCATATTAGATTTTACTTCTCCTTCTTACCTTACTTTTACCAAACCTCTCTGTATTTCTCTCTCCTCTTTCCTATTGTCTTTTTGTTCCACTACTACTCTCTCTCTTAAAATAAAAAAAAAAAAAAAAAAAAACAACATATTTTTTGTATAGAATTAAAGGAATGAGGTTTTCCTTTTATTTTAGCTGTATTGTTAACATTTGTAAACTATTATGTATTTCTTCTTGTCCATATATGCCTAATACCTTTGATTTGTTTTAAATTGTCTGTTCTTTTGGAGCTTTTCTCCCCGGGCCTCTACTGAAAATGGACATATATCCAGTTAGACAAGCCCGGTCAACAAATGTTAAATAAATAAAATAAAATAAAATAAATACTATATGTGTGTGAAAAATCAAGTTGTTTTTTACTTCAGGGCTCACCTTTGTGTTGTACATCAACAGGAAGCATGCTATGCCTGCAGGGCTTCCATGAGTCGCTTTACATAGACTTATCAACATTTATACATACAGGGGGGACAGCTATTATTTGTACATTTCTACCCAGGGGGCACACCTGATTGTTACTGTAGGTGTACATTGGATGAGGGGATGAGGGGTTCACCTGAAACGTATACACACTTGCTAGGTATGCACTGCTATGTCAGGTACTCCATTTCAGTCTGTACTGTTGCCTATCATACTGGCTTGAGGCATACTACTGTACTACAGAACTTAGCTTCCAATTTCACATATATTAGTTTGTGACTTCATAGCCTACCCAACCCACATCACACTGCCTGGCCTGCTGTTATCTGTCTGCATAGGTCTGGGGGGAAGTTCAGAGGGCATGATTCAGCATTTGTTTGTGTTTGGGTTAGTCTACAATTGCCCTGCTGTGTCTGTGCCAGTGAAATGCTGTCATGGCTTAGTGGTTCAGTACTGTGACTATAGTGCACAGTATCCTGAGTTCAAGCCCTGTTACTGCTTTTTATTTCCCTGATGGGCAGACCTGACTGGTTAAGGAAGAGTAAAGCAGGTGTGAGCGTGTTTAGCCGACTTTGCCTGACTTTGCCCAATGTTGCCCAATGTTGCCCAACATTGTGCTAGTTTGCGTGGCGCGCAGTTCCACGCAAGTGTGCTTAAATATGTTAAATAGTGGTAAAATGTGCTTAACACTGCTTTATATTGCTTAATATAGGGCAATGATGCCTCAGATGGTGCTGCAAGGCTGGCTATGTTGGATGCACATAGTACACTCCTTATACATGTTTGAAAACAGGTAGTGTCAAGTTAGGCATCCCTTTTATTGTATGCATGAGTCAGAGAGATGTGTCATTTCCAGGGTTCCTACTGAGTCAGTGTATGTGCTATGCATTGCCTCTTTGCCAAGGCCAGGGCATACTGGGCATGCCTTCTTCTGCCTACTGGGGCAGGCTCAGGTTGTTCCTCCTCCGAGTCACGCTGTGCCTGTGCAGGCCTTGGCAATGGTGGGGGCTGTTTGGCCCTCTCCCATGCTGTTCCTGCTGCAGCTGTTTTCGCAGGATCATATTGTGTAGCATGGCACATACCATGACAATTTGGGTACATGTAGTTGGTGAGTACTGCAAGGCTCCACCAGATGTGTCCAGGCACTGGAACCATGACTTGAGCATCCCAAACACACGCTCAATAATGTTTCTTGTTTGTGCATGTGCCTCATTATGAAGTTCTTGTTCGGGTGTGTGTGCATTTCTGATGGGTGTCATCAGCCAGGGCTCCAGTGCGTATCCAGCATCCCCCACTAGGTGACCATCAGGGATGTCCCCATTGGCAAATCTCTGGTACAGCTGCATCAGATGCCAGATGTGGGAATCGTGATAGCTTCCAGGCAGCCAGCACACACATTCATTATTATGCCCTGGGCATCACACACAACCTGGCAGTTGATGGAGCGGAAGCCCTTGCGGTTGATGTAGACACTACCCCACTCACCGGGTGGTGCTTTGATGTGTATGTACGTACAGTCTATTGCACCCACCACCTCAGGGTATTCCACTATTTGGTGGAAAAGACGCATATTGCTGGCCAATGCCTCACTGGAATTGGGGAAATATACATGCTCACCGACATGTGCTGACATGGCATCCAGGAACTGGTGCAGTACCCTGGATGCTGATGCCTGTGAAACCCCCATCATATCACCAGTTGGTCTCTGGAAGGTAGCTGTAGCTAGTATTCGTAGGCCAACACATACCTTGGTATCCACTGGGATGGGTTCCCCTCTGTTGGTTCTGTATGTGACGCTTGGCCGGCACAGCTCAACAATTTGCTGCAGGAGGTCTCTGTCCATTCTATAGCACTCCACTATCTCCAGCTCATGTAGCCCCTGGTAGGTTACCCTGGGTCTGTACACTCTTCTCCGTCTCCTCACTGTGGGTTGCTCAGCAGCATTCATAACATCACCACCCTCAGCACCTTGCACATGTTGGTTTTTAATAGCAATGGCAGCCCCTAACATTTTGTCAGCCTTAATCTTTTTGAGTTTTCACTCTTTCTATACTGCAGTGTTGCAGAGTTCTTGTGAAAAAACAGGTTAGACTGCTGTTTGCAGAGTTTAAATTGCTGGGCTGGGCTGGGCTAGTCGACTGCCTGTGTAATTGGCTGATTGTGATATATTTCACCTGGCAGCTCTGCTAGTTCTCCTTGGTTAACTTCCTACTACTTCTTTTCCTTCCTTTTTCCCTTTCTGTTTCCACAAGGGGCAGCGGCGCGCAAACAAGCACACACGCTGTGTGCCCGTTTGCAAGAGATTTCAGATATATCCATGGCATACACTTTTGGTTTCTTGTTTTCAGCTAGTACCACTGTTAACACGCCTCTTGCAATCCTGAGCAACTCAGGGCAAACACAAGCCACTGTGCTCCAATCACCTTACAGTCTTTACGACATACCCCTTCATGATGTCACCTATCTTCTACTCTACTACTCCCCTACTCCTACACTTACACTCTAGGGACATGGCTCACATACCGGGGAAAATTGGGATTCACTATCCTTATCCTCATTTGCATAGGATTGCCTACTAATGCTTGGTTACATCTCTCACACTGAGCTTCCCCCCTTAGCAACCACTACTCAGTGGCCATGTTGTTTGCAGCATGATCTATCATTTGGTCAACAGTCAAAATACTGACAGCAAAATATTGACAGTGCAAAATGTTTATCTCAGTAAAAACATCTAAACACAAAATACTGACAAAATGAAAGTGAAGGTTTATTCCCCACTACTGCGTGAACTCAGAGTTAGTATATATAATTAACAGGGGTGTGAGGGTGCAATCCTCAGCATATGGGGTGCAGGGGGGTTGCCCCTGTGAAACACATTGATAAAATGCGGTTCAATTTTGTCAGATTTTTCAATGATTTTCTACGAGGTTAAATTTTGTCACATTTTCAATGTTCCCCATGTGGGTAGGGGGTGCACCCTCTACCCTCTGCTAATTATATATACCATCTTCAAGGTCACACAACTGTGGGGAAAGGACTTAAACCTTTCCCTAGTATAACTTTCATTTGTCAGTATTTTGTGTTTAGATGTTTTGCGGTTTTGCTGTAGTACACTGGAGTCTTCTGGATTATCCCAAATGATTTCTGCCTTACTGAGTTTATCATGGCCTTACCTAGGCACAGCTTATTAGCTGACATTATCCACATGAAAGCCTGGTATATGACCTTAAAGGCACCAGTCCCCACTAGTTTACTGTATGTAGTACATTATCCCCTTGAAAAGCTACTTTAACTCAGACAAATACTCTAAAACCCTAGATTTTAGCAATGGCTGATTCAAAAATTCCAATTCTGGTCTTTTTCCCCTATCCACTGAACATTTGAGCTTTTCCCAGTTTAAGCCAAACTACATTACTATAGTTTTATATATGATATACACTTTCTGCAGATTATACAGTATATACCAACTCTAAGATAGCACTACAGTGAGGAAAAGGGTACATTTCATGATCTGCACTGTACTACGACCTCCATTCAAAAGCTTCGGGTTTTCAAAAACTTGATGATATGGTCTTGACAATATGAATTTCAAGTTTCTGAAAATGTGATCAACCAATAGGGACCCATTTATGTATATATATATATATATATATATATATATATATATATATATATATATATATATATATATATATGTGTGTGTGTGTGTATATGTATATATATATATATATATATATATATATATATGTGTGTGTGTGTGTGTGTGTGTGTGTGTGTGTGTGTGTGTGTGTGTGTGTGTGTGTGTGTGTGTGTGTGTGTAGATATATATATATATATATACATATATATATGTATATGTATGTATATATATATATATATATATATATATATATATATATATATATATATATATATGTATATATATAAAATAAAATAAATGTCCAAAGTAAAGTACCACGACCACCACAGCTAAAAATGAATAAACTTTACTGACAACAGTGATAACCACTTTTAGGTTAACATAACCCTTCTTCAGATCATCTAACAAGTGAACAAACATATATTTAAAGTATAAAGTGCCCAATGAAATTCCTCTTGTTAAGTGTCAAAATATTTGGCCAATCAAAATTGAAATACTGATTATATATAAAAATAAACCAATCTTCACATACAGTAGTCTATTTCTATAGACCAATGGCTATACATAACATTTGACCAATTAAATGAATACAATAGTAAAATATAGGCCACTAATAATTTTATTTTTCTAACCTATCATTGCAGGACAGCTTATAGATGTGATAAACTGAATATCACATAAGTCTCCTTTTATCATAGTAATTATTGGGCAGCAACATTATTTCAATGGTAACACTTCATTAATGTTTGGATCCATTGTTATATCATTTTTAGATAACAAAATATTTGTTTAGTGTCTCAAAAAAATACATATAACACATTAAACAAAAGTGGTGAGAGACAATCAAAAGCATCAATTTAGAGTGGTTTCCAATCAAAAATACCAGTGTTGTTAACTTATAGCACAAACAACTGGAGCTGTCCTCCAATAAAGATGTAACATTCATTTTCCCCAATCGATCAAGGTATTTCCATTTGTTGGGCAATCAAAAATTATGTTTTGAACAACAGCTTATGTGATGTTATTTAAGTTCATATTTAACACTAATAATGTGTTAGGTTGTCCTCATCAAGTGACTCGATATAAACAACTTTGTAATAACATGTTAACTTTGACAACCGCCATTAAGTAGAAATTACAGTGATAATAAACAAAAGTGTGGCATTTCCACCTGCTATTAAAATTTGAGTATGTTGTTTCTTAAACTCATGTATTTGGTTGCCCTTCTCAAGTGGATAAATGAACTTTAGCACCTACTGTTAAATAAAAGCTTGCAACAAACATAACCTACATAACTATAAAAATCAATTGTAGGCCAAATCGGTTAGTGAACTATGACTGTATGTAAAGACCAATCAAATCAAAGGACTGATGCTTTCATCCAATAGAAATATGACCAATCAGATCAAAGAATTGATATTGTCATCCAATAAAAGTATAACTTCCTCTTCCCCAGTCAATGAAGGTATTTTAATTTGTTAGCCAATCAGAAATTAAATTTTTAACATTGACTTCTCTGGTATTTTCTGAGCTCGTGTTTAACACTAAGAATATAACACTGACCAATTAGGCCTACAATTGATTTTGGTGGTTACATAGGTTATGTTTATTGGCAGCTTTTATTTAATGGTGGGTGCTAAAGTTCATGTATCCACTTGATAATTGCAACCAAATACATTCTTGATGTTAAACATGAGTTTAAGAAACAACATGCTCAAATTTTAATCTTCTTCTTTTCCCAGTTAGGGGTCGCCACAGTGGATCATCTGTCTGCTCATGATTGGCAGCAGTGTTTTACAGTGTCACATTGCCAGCCCAGTGCCCAACCTTCCACAGAAGGCACACACATGCACACCTAGGGCCAATTTAGAGTATCTAATCCACCTACTGCATATCTTTGGGAAGAAACTGGAGCACTTGGAGGAAACCCATATGACCACAGGGAGGACATGCAGACTCCGCACAGAAGGCACCCCAGCATCGAACCGGAGAACCTTTTGATGTGAGGCAGCAATGCTAACCGCTGTGCCACCGCAGCCACCCTAACATACTCAAATTTTAATAGCAGGTGGAAACATCAGGCTTTTGTTTATGATCACTGCTAGTTTCTACCTAATGGTGGTTGTCAAAGTTAACATGTTATTACAAAGTTGTTTATACCAAGTCACTTGATGAAAATGACCTAATACATTTTTAGTGTTAAATACGAACTTTAACATCACATAAACTGTTGCTCAAAACATAATTTTTGATTGACCAACAAAAGGAAATACTGTGATCGATTGGGGGAAAAGAAATGCTACATCTTTATTAGATGACAGCACCAGTTTTTATTCTATAGGTTAACAATACTAGTATTTTTGATTGGAAACCACTCTAAATTGATGCTTTTGATTGCCTCCCGCCAATATTGTTTAATGTCTTATATCTATGTTTTTTGTGAGACACTAAACAAATGTTTTGTTATCTACAAAAATGGTGTAACAACAGATCCAAACATTAATGAAGTGCTATCATGAAATAATGTTGCTGCCCAATAATTACTATGATAAAAGGAGACTTATGTGATATTCAGTTTATAACATCTATAAGTTGTCCCACAATGATAGGTTAGAAAAATAACATTACTATTGGCCTGTATGTTACTGTTGTATTCATTTCATTGGTCAAATGTCATGTATAGCCATTGGTCTATAGAAATAGAGTACTCTATTTGATGATTAGTTTATTTTTAGATGTTGTTGTTTGTCTTTCAGCTTTTCCCGGTTAGGGGTCGCATTAGAGGAACTCCAGTCCGCTAATAATTGGCAGTAGATTTTCACGAACGCCGAAGTGCCAGCTCGACATCCAACCTTCAACAAAGGCATGCCCATTTACGCATGTCTTTCGAATGCCCACCCAACTGCGGGGAGGACATGCAGACTCCACACAGAAGGCACTCCCTGCACTCCTGCCGAGAATCAAACAGGAGAACCTCTTGCTGTGAGGCAACAACGCTACTGCAGTATTTCATTTTTGATTGTCCAAATATTTTGGAACTTCACAAGAAGAATTTCATTGGATACTTCATACTTTAAATATATGTTTGCTCACTTGTTAGTTGATCTGAAGAAGGGTTATGTTAACTCAAAAGTGCTTATCACCATTGACAATAAAGTTTATTCACTTTTAGCTGTGGTGGTCATGGTACTTTATTTTGAACATTTATTTTACTATACATTTGAATACCTGACCTTGGCAACCTTCGTCTTAGTTTTGTTGTGGTGTTTTATATATATATATATATATATATATATATATATATATATATATATATATATATATATATATATATATATATATGTAAATATCTATACAGATATTAGATACACAAACATGCATATATGTATATATATGCGTGTGTGTGTGTGTGTGTGTGTGTGTGTGTGTGTGTGTGTGTGTGTGTGTGTGTGTGTGTGTGTGTGTGTGTGTGTGTGTGTGTGTGTGTGTGTGTGTGTGTGTGTGTGATATTGATTGGATCAACTGCTTGGAATGTCAAATGCTTGTACTACTGGCACTGGCATGTTTAGTTGAAATCTCAGAATTTCGACAAATGCCAGTAGCTTGTTGTCTGAGATTTCTGTACAGCAGGAGAGGGTTTTTGCCCCTTTCCCCACAGTAATGCAATCTTGGAGTTGGTATTTATAATTGGCTGGGTGTGTGGGGCAGAGCCCCCCACACAGTGGCTCAGGAGGCGTGTCCCCTTATGTAAATATTGTTATATCTTTTTTTATTTTTTATTCTGTGAATCAACTTTTTGAGGGCGATCTTTTAAGACTCAATTATTTGCTTAATGGATGGAATAAATGTGTGTGTGTGTGTGTGTGTGTGTGTGTGTGTGTGTGTGTGTGTGTGTGTGTGTGTGTGTGTGTGTGTGTGTGTGTGTGTGTGTGTGTGTGTGTGTGTGTGTGTTTATGTGTGTTCATGCATGCGGGTTTGCATGTATATTTGTGTGTGTGTGTGTGTGTGTGTGTGTGTGTGTGTGTGTGTGTGTGTGTGTGTGTGTGTGTGTGTGTGTGTGTGTGTGTGTGATGTGTGTGTGTGTGTGTGTCTGTGTGCATGTATTTCTTTCTTGAGTTGCTGTGTCATCAAACTGAATGTCATTGAGGCAACATCATAAACCAGCACCCACCTCTCCCCTGCACAACCTTTGTAATGGGTGCCTACCCTAACCCTAACACTGCCCTTTCTCCCACCCCTAACCCTTCACCTTACCTTAATATAAACCTTTTGGTAACATTGTCACGACACAATATACACTAAAGCACACAAATATGCACAAACGCACACCAACAACACTATGGGCTGAATTCAATAAACCCTACACAGCTTGCTAAAATCATGTGCACATTGTGGCATGGGTCCCACGCAGTAGCACAATGATTTTATTCAGTAAGCAGCTCTACATGGTATGTAGAGCAATGCAAACCTGGTAAACATTGTAGCATGCAAATTACAGCATAAGCAGCTGAAGTATATGCTAATCAACCAATCAGATTTGGAGCAGCTATTCACCAAGCTATAAAGCAATTGTGTACACTTAGTGTATGTTTTGGCCTCACATTCCAAAACCTACTGGAATACAGCCACAAAAACTGCACTACATGGAAAGAATGTTATGGACTGCTGCTGCTCATCTGCATATGTATATACAACAGACTCAGTTCTATGCTGCTGCTTCTAGTAGACCTCAGCAAAGAAGGAGAAGGGTGTTTAGAACCCGTTTAACTTTTAATGGTCTGCCTGAGATGGAAATAGTAGAGGACTACAGAGTGGATAGAGACACACTACAGGAACTCTGTAACTTCTGTCATCCTCAACTGAGAGTAAGGGTAAACCAAGCATAACCAATACCTGTGGAAACCAAGGTTTGTGTAGCACTTAGAAATTTAGCTACAGGAACCTTCCAGAGACCAACAGAGGACATGCTGGGAGTGTCACAGGCATCAGCATTTAGGATCCTACATCATTTCCTGAATGCTATGCTACAGTATGCCCCATATGCCAGAGGGCAGACCTACACCTATGCAGGATTTCTACCCCATAACACACTTCTCTGAAGTCTTGGATGCCATACGTTGCACACACATTCAGATCAAAGCACCATTCAGGGAAAATGGAAGGGTTTACATAAACAGAAAGAGCTACCACTCCATTAACTGCCAGGTTATTTGTAACACTAAGGGAATCTTCCTGAATGTGTGTGTTGGCAAGCCCAGTAGTTACCACAACTCCCATATCTGGTACAACTCTCGGCTCTACCCGAAGAAGTTTTTGAGGAGGGAAAGGCCACTTACTGGGGGATGCAAGGTGTGCACTAGAACCATGGCTGATGCCGCCCATCAAATGCACACACACCCACAGAGGAATACAATAATGAGGCACACGCTCAAACAAGAAATATCATAGAGCATGTGTTTGGGCTGCTGTAGTCCTGGTTTTGGTACCTAGGTAAATCGGGGGGGAGGTTGCAGTACGATCTCAGTACTTGTGCTGATATTTTCACTGTCTGTGCTATCCTACACAATATTATCCTTAGAAAACAGCTGCAGCAGGAAGACCAAGGGGAAGGGGCACACATTCCACCACCATGACTAGCAAGGTCACCACAGCCACATGGAGGTGAGGACTCTGAAGGGGACCCAACAGGCGCTGTGGGTGTAGGTATACTTAGGTGTGCACAATATGCTCTTGCCCTGGCTAAAAGACAATGGATAGCACACTTGCTGACCTCTTAAGGGGTACAGCTTTCATCCTCTGCACATACATACAGTACAATTTATGCCAGGCAATGCTCAGAAACTTTACTTACCAATGTAATGGCCATGTACTGCTAGCATGACACAGACTCATCCTCAAATTAAAACACTTATAACTGCTGGACTATCAAGATAAGTATTGAACCTAGAACAGGAAAGTAAATGGGTAACAACACAAATGAATGGCAGATACTTGCATACTGTTACTTGCAAATATGCCTAAGGAGAAGTTTTTTGAGTTGTCTAGCAATGACATCAATATGAGACAGTTCTGACTTATGTTAATAGAGTTCTGCTGTTTATCAACTAATAGGCCTCATGCATCAAAATACACACAATACAAAAAAAATTCCCAAGTCTCTAATTATCCCTACATTCTCACAACTGGAGCAATAAGCTGCACTGACATATCGGTGATTTTAAAGTATTATTAACAACAGTAAAATAGGTTGTAAGGAAGCAGTGCAATTTTCAAAACAGCATCACCAACATATATATACTAAGCACTCGGTCAGCTATGCACCCTGTGCATCAGTAAAATACATATGTATCCCTGAATCCAAAGGATAAAAACAAGGTGATGGCACAGTTATCATCATTTGCACAGGGTGTTGTTTGGTTGGGGGGCAGGAGGCAAAGGCTAACATAAAAGTAGTATGTGTGTGTAAGTACAAAAGACAGCAGGTAGAAATGTAGCTGATTATCAAATGACCAATGGAACAGAATGACTTGCAAGCCTCACAAATGCCTGATGTACCTGTTATGTGTATGTGGGTGCGTGTGTGTGTGTGTGTGTGTGTGTGTGTGTGTGTGTGTGTATGGGCACTCAATATAAAATGCATGGGTGAGTGTTTGCATGAACACAGCCAAGCTCTGTGATGGCCCTACGTCATGGCATGTCACACAGGTGTGAGCCATGCATGGTAGAGCTATCAGTTCATCGTTGTCTCCCCGATCTTGAGAACTTGCTCTGCCAAGAGTTGCACTGGCACATCCATGCCAATGGTCAGATGTGCTGGTGCTAACCAAACATGACCGATGTCTGCTGCACAAGGTCTTCTCACAATTACACTCAGGTCCATTACCCCATGGCCTGCCACATCTGGGTGTGGTCACCTCAGTGACTGATGGAACAGCAGAAGTAGTGCCACTATGTGAGCAGGATTGGGCATGATCACACTGGCTAACAACAGATCATTCTACTGACATACAGCCACATGGATGCTGTTCCCCTCCCAGCAGATGTTTCCTCACAGACACTGCCCTTTCCATTGTGTCATTCATCCAATCCATTGAATCAGGCACATGGCAGGGGAGTCAAGCATGTCAGCCTGTGCCACATCTAGAACTCTAAGCGTGTCCTCAAAGGCACTAGGGGATGTGCCTGTGTCTCCATGATGGCCCTAAACATACATCAAGTGCACATAATGACACATCAGGATTAGGTGAAGGGTGGACAACAGGCCTCCTCCCAGCACCCCTATCAACCCTCCTGCATGGTACCTCACCCACACTTTAGCTATGACCAAAGTCAACCAGCAGTGAAGCCACATTAACCACACTACCCTCATCAAGTTTGTCACCCTCAACTCCTCCAATATCTGAGGGCTCAGTGGAATGGGTACATGCAGGCATACTGACTGTGACTGAAGGAAATACAAGGGATGGATGAGTCACAAGCTCAGTTTCAGATTCAACCTCTGCAACCCCGACTGTGCCTCTGTTTGGCCACTATCATCATCAAAGCCTACCAATACACTGACATGAAGAGGTAGGGGTACTACACTTCCACTGTCAGGATCAGTGATAATAAGCAACAAACGCAGGAACTAAGTTACTACTACACTAAATATTAAACAAATTTATATGATAAAGTAACACTGGTCATATAATTGTAGAAGGCACAGCAATATAGACAGTCATTACAGCCACCTCTTACATAAAGATCCTTTATATATCTAAAGAATGGTCATTAATAAGCAAATAAACATTTGCTTACTATTTGCAGATGTCTCCACACTTTGTAGGGAGGATAGTCCTGGATGAAATGAAGCAACAAAAGTATGGTAATTAACCGTCACAATTGGAATAACACAGCGGGACAATGAATATACAATTGCCTGTATGCCCTGTAAGAAATAGCTTAACCTGAAACTTGTCTGACACGTCCACCTAGACTCATGCTTACTGAACTACTGTATCATATAACTCTATTAACTTATAACTAGGTATGGAAAAAAAATTACATGAAGTATTAGTCAAATTATATATTTTAGTATACAAGCAAATATAAAACTTGCCATATGTAAGCTTACCTGGAAGCTGCTCCTGAGACACATCAGCAGTGACATCAAGCACACGATGTGCAGTTTCCACTGAGCTGTCTGGATCTCAGACAGTAGACAGGAACTCTTTGGGCGGGATTCACGAAGGCTTGCACAGAGTCTAAGAGTAGCGTAAGACTCCATGCAGCCAACATGTTTGCCGAGTGATCCAGGAACAGCCGGCAGGGGCATGCAAGAGACCTCCTAAAACGACTCTTGCATGGACAGGGTTAGTTTATGCAAATTACCTCATTTGCTGCTAAAAGCTATGCAAATGAGGTAAATTTGCGATCCAGGAAACACTAACCTGTCCGAGTAAGAGTAGTGTTATTTGTAGAAATGTACTCGGTTGGCAACTGAGTACAGTTCTGCAAATAGCAAAACGGAGCCATGACAGCTCCAAATAAAGGATGCATCCAGTTGATGAAGCATGCCAATGACCAAATATATGGCCATTGGCATTTTTATGTGTTGCACCAGTTGATGAAGCATGCCAATGGCCAAATATATGGCCATTGGCATTTTTATGTGTTGCAAAATAATAAAAAGTATTTTTTTTCCTCGATCTCCGATGTTTAAGCGTAGCGCAGCACCGCGCAAATGTGTGGCGCACTAAAAAATCAGAAAATCCAGAATTTAAAAGCCACAAATATGATTTAATTCAAAATATTCATCTGCCATGGAAGTGAATGGCAGGCTGAATACAACATGGCTACTGAGTAGTAGTTGCTAAGGGGGGAAGCTCAGTATGAGAGATGTAACCAAGCATTAGTAGGCAATCCTATGCAAATGAGGATAAGGATAGTGAATCCCAATATTTCCTGCTATGTGAACCATGTCCCTAGAGTGTAAGAGTAGGATAAGGGGAGGAACAGAGTAGAAAATGGGTGACATCATGAGGGGGTATGTATCAAAAAGACTGTAAGCTTATTGGAGCAGAGTGGCATGTGTTTGCTGTGAGTTACTCAGGACTAGGAGAGGTGTGTCTACAGTTGTCTAAACTGAAACCCAAAAACCGAAGGTGTACGCCGTGGCTATCACAAAAGTTTCTTGCAAAGCTGCTTACAATGTGTGTGCACGTGTAAACCCTTCTAAGCCTGTGTGCGCAGGTGTGCACCCGTGTAAGCTTGTGTTAGGCCATCTAAGCTTGTATACAGGAATGTGCACCCGCCTAAGCCTGTGTAAGCTTGTGCAAGCCTGTATGCACGCGTGTGCGCTCGTGTGCGCGTGTTTGCGCTTGTTTGCGTGGCGCTGTCCCCTGTGGAAACAGAAAGGGAAAAGGAAGGAAAAGAAGTAGTAGGAAGTTAACCAAGGAGAACTAGCAGAGCTGCCAGGTGAAATCAATCAGAATCAGCCAATTACACAGGCAGTACAGTAGCCCAGCCCAGCTCAGCAATTAAAACTCTGCAAACAACATTCCCCCATGTTTTTCTCAGAAACACTGCAGCACTGCAGTCAACAAAGAGAAGTGAAAACTTAAAAAGCTTAAACTGAGACATAACAATGTTAGGGTCTGCCACTGCTGTTATAAGGCAACATGTGCAAGATGCTGAGGGTGGTGCCATTGCAAATGCTGCTGAGCAACCCACAGTAAGGAGACGGAGAAGAGTGTACAGACCCAGGGTAACCTACCAGGGGCTACATGAGCTGGAGATAGTGGAGCGCTATAGAGTGGACAGAGAGCTCCTGCAGCAAATTGTTGAGCTGTGCAGGCCACACCTCACACACAGAACCAACAGAGGGCAACCCATCCCAGTGGAAACCAAGGTATGTGCTGGCCTAAGAATACTAGCAACAGGTACCTTCCAGAGACCAACTGGTGATGTGATGGGGATTTCACAGGCATCAGCATCCAGGGTACTGCACCAGTTCCTGAATGCCATGTCAGCACATGTCAGTGATCATGTATATTTCCCCAATTCCTGTGAGGTATTGGCCAGCAATATGCGTCTCTTCCAGCAAATAGCGGAATACCCTGAGGTAGTGGGTGCAATTGACTGCACACACATACACATCAAAGCACCAGCAGGTGAGCGGGGTAGGGCCTACATCAACCGCAAGGGCTTCCACTCCATCAACTGCCAGGTCATGTGCGATGCCCAGGGCATAATACTGAATGTGTGTGCTGGCTGCCCTGGAAGCTACCACGATTCCCATATCTGGCATCTGACACAGCTGTACCAGACATTTGCCAATGCGGACATCCCTGATGGTCACTTAATGGGGGATGCTGGATATGCACTGGAGTTGTGGCTGATGACACCCGTCAGAAATGCACACACACCTGAACAAGAACTCCATAATGAGGCACACGCACAAACACGAAATGTAATTGAGCGTGTGTTTGGGATGCTCAAGTCACGGTTCCGGTGCCTGGACACATCTGGTGGAGCCTTGCAGTACTCACCAAATACATGTACCCAAATTGTCATGGTATGTGCCATGCTACACAATATGATCCTGTGAAAACAGCTGCAGCAGGAACAGCATGGGGCAGGGCCAAACAGCCCCCCACTATTGCCAAGGCCTGCACAGGCACAGCGTGACTCAGAGGAGGAACAACCTGAGCCTGCCCCAGTAGGCAGAAGGAGGCATGCCCAGTATGACTTGGCCTTGGCAAAGAGGCAATGCATAGCACATACACTGGCTCAGTAGGAACCCTGGAAATGATACCTCTCTCTGACTCGCACATAAAATAAAAGGGATGCCTAACTTGACACTACCTGTTTCCAAACATGTATAGGGAGTTTAGTATGTGCATCTGACATAAGCAGCCCTGCAGCACCACCTGAGGCATGATTGCCATGTTTTAAGCAATATAAAGCAGTGCTAAGCAGCTTTTACCAATATCTAGTATATGTAAACAAAATTGCTCGTGCAATGTTGGCCAAGGTCAGACAAAGTTGAGCAAAGTCAGTTAAACATGCTCACAACTGATTTACTGTTCCTTAAGCAGTCTGGTCTGGCCAGCATGAAAATAAAAAGCAGTGACAGAGCTTGAACCCAGGATACTATGCACTATAGTCACAGTACTGAACCACTAAGCCAAGATAGCATTACAGTGATGCAGACACAGCAGGACAATTGTACACTAATGCAAACACAAAGCAATGCTGTATCATGCCCCTAATGAGGCAAATGGGTAACTTCACCCACACACCTATGCAGACAGAGAACATCAGGCCAGGTGTTGTGATGTGGGTTGTGTAGGCTATGAAGTTGCAAGCTAATATATGTGACAATGGACGCTAAGATCTGTAGTACAGTAGTATGTCTCAAGCCAGTATGATAGGCAACAGTACAGACTGTAATGGTGTCCTGTACATAGCAGTGCAGGCACAGCAAATGCGTATAAGTGTCAGGTGAAACCCACATCCTATGTATACCCACAGTAACAATCCGGTGTGCCCATGGGTAGAAATGTACAAAGAATAGCTGTCCCCCCTGTATGTAGAAATGTTGACAAGTCTATGCAAAGTGTCTCATGGAAGCCCTGCAGGTACAGCATGATCCCTGTTGATCTATGACACAAAGGTGAGCCCTGCTGTAAAAATACACCTTGATTTAGCATACACATATAGTATAAATGTGTATACTGTGCATGCTCACACACTCCAACAAATGTAGTGGATTTCATTCAGCATCACACTGAAAGGTCATACTGGGCATGCTCACACACTTAGGCTAAATACGGATTTGATAATAAGAGATCTATGGACAAATGTGTATAGTCATCTCTACTTCCAGAAACACATTCACAAAGTGGTCTGAAAATCCTGCTACGTGTTCACACAAACTGCCAACGTCTGTGCATGTAGGTCAAAGGAGGTTGCCACTACTCAGCAGTCATCAGACCTGTCAGAGAGTACCACAACACACTTGCAATGAATCAGACTAGGCACATTCAGCAGCTAGAAAGACCAATGAAGTACCTTAACAAGAGGATTACTGGCCTCAAATAGTTGCCCCATGCAACAAGAATGAATGTAACCCAAGCTGTACTCTGTTGCATACTGTCTACGCAGGAGATGTCTGCCCAATAGACAGGTCCAAGTCATGGTTACACTCAGATCTGTTCTGAGTTACAGCTCAATGGCACTAAATGTACAGAGCCAACTGATATTGGCAACATTCTGGCAGATAGGATCAGTGTTAACTTTACCCCCCTCTCACCCATGAAAGAGCACATGTCTATAATGGAAGACTGCAAAGTTGCTGTCATCACAGCTGCACAGGTAAAAAACACTCTCCAAAGCCAGTATCACAGCAGCCATGGGACCAGATAACTTCCCAGGCTGTGTAGTATCTACATCCCTGAAGTAAACATTAACATGGAAGGCCTGTGGCTACTGAAGTTTCCAGAGGACTGCAAACTAGGAGCCACCATTGTAAACACTAAAGATGTGGACATCCTACAAAATGGCCACACTGAGACAGATGGCTGTTGTCCAAACCATGGGCTGTAGCTCAATGCCAAAAGGTGCATTATCATCACCTTTGTTAAAATCTCTGTAGCCAAGAACTACAACATAGGTGGTAGTATACCTCACACTGTAAGTGTGACAAGAAATCCTGGGTCACAGGTGGACAGTGGATACAACTGTGATAAGCACATTCCCACAGTAGTCAGGAAACCCTCTTATGTGGCACACCTCATCACAAAATGTGTCTCATGCAGAATAAAAGAGGACAGTGTTCCCATCTACTCACCACTCTCTAGAACTATAAAAGAGTACAATTCCACTGTTGCTATGTACCTCACAAGACAACTACAACAACTGGAAAGCCAGCAGCAATACCTCACAAAGAGCATTAGTGGCCTGAAATACATGCCATACACAGACCATCGCAAAATGCTCCATCCGTACTCCCTTGCATATCGCCTACTCAGAGGTGTTCACTGCCTAACATACAAAGCTATGTCAAACATAGAGCTGCTGGATATGATCCATGTAAAACACTTACAATCACTCTGACCTTTAGACCCAAAACCACGAGTGAAATACAAAAGGAAGGGGTGTAGCCATTAACCTTATGGATATCCACACCTTCAGGTTACTGGCACAGCATGAGGCCTTGGAGACCATGCAAGTGCAACTAACATTGGGCAAAGCAGCCCATCAGATTGTAGCCTGCTACAGATCACGTACCTTGTCTCAGGAACCTCACTCAGTATTATGGAGAACAATGGAAAATATAAAGGTCCTATCAAACACCATTATATGAGGAGATTACAACTACCCAGACACTGAGTGTGTGAATTACTCGTATACAACGTCCTTTGCCCAATGTGTCCTACAGTTAAGAAACTCTAACACCCTGGAACAGCTGGTCAGCACACCCACTACAGGTGACAACATACTGGACATGATCATCACCAACATGGGGTACCAGTGTTCCACAACAGAGATAAACCCCTCGCTGGGAATATCATATCATGAAGTAATCACACTGGACATCCACATCCCACACCCACACCCAGTCAATTAAACCACTGTGAAGACATTTGCAAAAGCAAACTGCACACTTCCCAAGACCAAAGTGGAAAGTTCCGAACACCTCTTGCTATAGGATAATGGTATGCAATCTGCAGAAACATTGACAAGTGCATCCTATGAGCATCTACAGGGATGCATGGAATGAGACATCACAAATAAAACCAAGATGCACTCCTCTAAAAATAGGACAACAAGCAGGTGTATGTTGTCCATAAATAAGCTAGACAAGAGAAGGAGGAAACGAACACATGATAGATCCAACTTCACTAAAGGAAAGGCATCACTGATCATTATCACGAAGAAACAATGACCGCTCATAAAATAATCCAAGGACGGTTTCTAAAGACAAATAGCCAAGAAATGTAAGGATAACAACCACAAAGCCTTCGGTCACCATACCAGACATGTAGGTGTCAACTTCCAAATATGCTGTCAGCTACTGAAAAAAGGAATGAAATACACCAAACCAAGCCAGTCACAAATGGCATTACACAGGTCTTGGTGCTGGGACCCCACCTGTTCAGTAGATACTGCTCAGAGGTACAGGGAAGCACAGCAGGTGTATGACTGAACAGGTTTGCAGATGAATGGTAACTGTGGTCCATAATCAATTGTACAGCTGACACAGACATCCTCCAGAAGTGTCTTACAGAGACAGATACCTGGTGTCAAAACAATGCCCTCAAACTGAGTGGCAAAGAATGCATAGTCATCCCCTTTGGTTAAAGCAAAGTGCACACAAATTACCACATAGGTGGTAATCCAGCATGTACGGAGAAAGTCATTATGGCCCTGGGGACACAGGTAGATAGTAAACTCACCTTTGATGATCACATGCCCAAAGTGTTTAGACATTCCTTCAATATAGCCCATCTAATGTCACCTAATGTAACCCACTTCGTATAGTCTGATGATGTCACCATCCTACAAATATACCTGTGGAAACAATTACTTCCAGTAATGTGTATAGCGTGTCGTGTTAATGCGTACTCCAGTAGTATCATGAAGTAATTAGGTAGGGGTTTGAATCCTGCACTGGACAAGTGTTTGTGTGTGGTCTCCTTGGGAAGGAGCAACCTTTTAGAAGAGCAGTAAGAGAACTCAAGAGCGGTAAACTAACCTTTGTCAAGTCTGATGATGTCACCATCCTACAAATATACCTGTGGATAAAAGAACTCCCAGTAATGTGTATAGTGTGTTGTGTTAATGCATACTTTTCTAGTATCATGAAGTAGTTAGGTAGGGGTTTGAATCCTGCACTGGACACCTGTGTGTGGTCTTCTTGGGAAAAAGTAGCCTTTTAGGAGACTAGTGAAACACCTCAAAAGTGGTAAACTAACCTTTGTCAAGTCTGATGATGTCACCATCCTACAAATACACCTGTGGAAAAAACAGCTCCCAGTAGTATGTATAGTGCATCGTGTTAGTGAATACTCCACTGGTATCATGAAGTAATTAAGTAGGGGTTTGAATCCTGCGCTGGACATCTGTGGGTTTGTGTGTGGTCTGCTTGGAAAGGCGCAAACTTTTAGGAGAGTAGTGAAACACCTCAAAAGTGGCAAACTAACCTTTGTCAAGTCTGATGATGTCACCATCCTACAAATATACCTGTGGAAAGCAGCACACCCACTAATATGTATAGCGCATTGTGTTAATGCATGCTCATCTAGTATCATGAAGTAGTTAAGTAGGGGTTTAAATCCACCACTTGGTGAGTGTGTGTGACACTGTTAGTCAATGTGTTGTGGATTTTGCTTTTACTACTGTATGACATATCAGTATGCATTGCACATGTGAGCTAGCTGTGTGGCAAATGCATATACGTACATTTTACCTCAATGATTGCATGTGTGGGAACCCTGCTTTCCCCAAGAATACAGCTGTCATCCTTGCCAGACTGTGCTGCTACTTCCCAGACCTTAGGTTAGATCTGTATGATTGTGACAAACCCAGCCACTGCAGTGATCCCTGGCCTAGGTCATCTGTGTCACACAAAGTCATTACGGTTCCTATTGGAATGTGTGTGTGAGGATCTATGGCCGAGGTATATGTCAGACCTGTACAAACGCAGCAAAGTCTGTCAATGATGACTATTTATAACAGGTGTTGAACAACCTTTGTGGATATGCATGCAGACCCCTTATTGCTTATGTGATCCACCGAGGGATCTCAAAATACCTTTGGAAATGTGATTAACAAAGGACAGATGATGTAACACTTGGTTGCATGTACACATCGGTACCTGTTCATCATGTTGTTGGCTACTACCTATGTGGTACTGTGGGGATTATATGTTCCGTAAAGGTGGATGACTATGCTTAGTTTGGCTTATAGCTTTCCAGCATGGGTTTGACAACAGGCATCTGTCTGTATGATACCCTTGTGCAGGATGTGTGTGTCATCTGGAGAATGCATTGTAGGCCACAGTATGCATTACCAGACATGGACGGAATATCCCTACTGTGATTGCTTGTACCTAAGAGAGCTATATGCCAAACAGGAGTGGTGTCAGTAATGGGTGTAGGTGAATACCAGTGGTTACTGGCATAGTATAGCACCTGAAGGATCCAAATGTTGCTGTGTGTCCTACATCTGTGTGTCGGTTGTCAAGACATCATCTAACAATTGGTTATGGTCAGGCTGTGGAAGTGATGTATACTACCAGAATGCAAAACAATGACAGATAGTAACAGTATCACCCACAGCATAGTGTCAAACCATGTTATACACACATGTGTAGTCAGGTTCCGGAATGTGTGTAGTACAATGCATACTGACCTGGCCACAAATAGAAACTATGGAGTGTTACTGTGTAATACAGAGCATGTCACCCTGGCCATGTGTCCACTACGCACGTACATACAGACAGTGCACCTCCACCATGTTCACAACTGTACACCTGCAAATCTATGCTACACACGTCCCACACATACTGTCCACTCTCTAACACATGCTGTCAATACTGCACACATCAACCAAGTGGCACGTGGCCAGACAATACACAATTGGAACCAACACTGGTGTAAACAACACTACAATGACAATCATAGCTTTAATGCATCATGCCTGCTCAGCTACACCTTCAAGCATATCATTACACTCTACTGCTGACAACATGCTAACATTGCTATACTGCTATATAGACACCCTGTGCATCAGCACCATGGTAGCCTGTTCCTGCATCGATGTTACAGATGACAGGAGGTGGCACAGGTTTCATCATATGCACAGGGTGTGTTGTTGGTTTGCCAGAGGCCTACAGTGAGCCATCCACTTGACATGTATGTGTGTGTGTACGTGTGAGGGGCAAGAATACTGGAATGGGCCAATGTTGTTGTAATGTGTGTGGGTATGTGTTAGCCCTAGGTGTCTGGAGTATGTGTGTGTGTCTGCATGCACACAGTTCCACCATGTCGCGGACCATATACGGGTATTTGTGGGACAGTCACAGACTGTACCTGCGAGGCTTTACAGATCACCGTCTCTGGCCATGGATACAGTACCTGTGCCTGGCAGGGGTGCTACTGACACTATCAGGTATGAAGCCAGACTGGGTACTATCCCCAGAGGTGGATGGATGTACACTGGACACAGGTCCCTGCTGGGTCTGTCCAGAGCCACGTGCACGTGGTCTTTTAGGACGTTCTATGGACAGCCCACCCTCAACATTGCTGAAGCTGGTACTGGCACTACGGGAGCGGCTGTGGCTTGAGGGACGTCCACGGCGACTGCCAGCTGCTGATGTTGCTGGCATACATCCACGTCGATGTCTCAACCGTCCCGCACTGTCCTGACACATGGACATGACATTGCGGAGGATATCTAATGTCTCTTCCCAATGTCTATCAGTGACCTCAGTGTAATGACAGATGGCACCTGCTAAGTCATGGATACTGTCAATGACGGAGGTGTTATGTGCCCTCTGTGCCCTTAGACCCTGTCTGGTGTACCGTTCCATATGTGCCTGTGCCTCCATGACAGCCTGGAACATGCGTGACATTGTCAGACCTGTGGCACATCTGCCAGGGGCATGATGAGCAGCAGTGCTCCTACGAGATCCCCTGGACATCTGCCTATGTGGTATCCTTCCAGACATCTGGGTATGGCTGCTGTGTTGGGATGCATGTGCCATGGATACCACACTGTCCTGGCCAATGCCAACTGCATGCTGTCCCTCAGCTATGGGCATTGGTGATGGATGTATTGGCAGTATGACTGTATGCATGGATGGGGTGGACAGCTGTGTACTGTCGATTGGTGGCCCAACAACAGACCCTGGCAAACACGCCTGTGCCTCCACACACCTATCTTCATTATCACTATGTGGCTCAGTGACATCAGTTTCCCTGCTGCAGTGAACCAGCCCTAACACAACACCTGTGGGAGGAAGACAGGAAACACACTTTACAACCTGTACATGATGTCGGCACACATGCACACATGCACACATGAACACATGCACACATGAACACATGAACACATGCACACATGCGCACATGAACACATGCACACATGCACACAAATACACGCCTCACTACAGCAGATACCCACACACACCACCAGCAATCCAAAACATACTCAATAGTGGTTTAAGGTGGGTACAGTATCACAAGGCAAACAGTCATATCACACGTGTCAGCAAGACCATGCAGTGCGAGTGTAGACAGCCCTTGCTATTAACAGTATATATGACTTTGATGCATGTTTGTTGTTGTTCAGTGATTGGCCTCACCCTGGAATGCAATGTGTGCATGGACACAACATTGCTGTGCAAGTATTAAAAGGTCTGCAATGTCCTGTGCACCATCAATCACAGGTATACATACCATGGCTGGATGTGTATCTGTGTGTCACAAAGATATCCATTTCTGATTACAGTGTCTGTGTCTGTAGCAGATAATTGTGGACACAGGTTTAGCACATGCATGCTATGTATACACACAGGATGAGTGGTGCATGTATGTGTGATGGAATACCATTGCTCAACATGGCCATTGTACAGTGGTTATGGTGAGTATAGGACATATTGTGGACATGCCAGTGCCAGCCATGACATGGCATGCTACAACATGACTGCAACATTGAACATCACACAGACCCAATGTGTGTCATGTGACCTATACACTCAATAGCATTACAAGACATATATGTGTCACTTTGTACAAATGGTCATTGCTATGCATATTGTGTATAGGTGCATATGTTTGCACAGACACAACATTGAGGTGCATAGCAATGACTGCTATGTGTAATACTGTGGTCACTGTAACTGGATGGGGTTTAGTACCATGAGACATCATCATGCATCATGTGGTCACTCAAGGCTACTAATGTGTGCCAGGCTGCCACCTAGCATTCAGTACCTGAACTGCAGTACCATGGCTACATTCACAATTACACAGTCACTTGTTACATGGATTTGTAAGGTGCCCAATAGGGAGCATTGCCTAACATGAATGTGTTATGTGTTGAAGAGTGTCACACAGTCCCATGATAGGCCTCTACCCCTCAGGTATATTACGTGTGCTGTGTGGATGACATGTGGGATACTGAAGTGTGACCTTACAGCAGGTGTCTGGATACGTCATGTGTAGCATGTTAAGGTGTACTGTGTATGACAAAGTTGTGTATGTTGTGTACATGTGTATCAACTATGCCTATCCAATGTCCAGTACGGTGTTGCCACAATTGTGTGCGATGCTCTGTGTATTGCATGTGATTGAGGCAGTTACTGACATTACTGAGATGTGCATAGTCTCACAGCAAACATGCACAGCATGCATTACGCATAGGTGTGTTACGTGTACATGGCCTACACCTCACTTATGACATGCACATTTCATTAGCAATATTACATTCATAACACACTCACCAGCATCGACCAGCTGCCTTGCTGTCACACCAGAGGGACCTAC
>NC_056725.1:673892827-673900327 GCF_019279795.1 Protopterus annectens | reverse complement strand
TCCAAGGTCCGGGGTTCGAAACTGACAGAGGTGTTTTATTTTGCTGCTCAGCAGGACAAGGGCCCTGCCATGCAGAGTGACTAAGGCACTTTTAAGCAGTTGTAAGCAGGTTTGCGTGAGTTTGCGCGACACTTAGCAATACTTAGCTAAGCGCACACTCCCGCAAACCCGCTAACTACTGCTTAAAAGTGCTTACTCCCGCTAACCCCCACACTCATTTCTTTGAAAGAAAAGAAAATGGGGAGATAGGAAAGTGGTGAAAAAGGGGCACAAAGAGGGAAAGACAGTAGGGAAAACAGCTCAGGATGTGCAGGACGGGTGTAGGGAAGGTCCATAGCTGCCCATTTCTTTAACAGCAACAGCTGTGCATATACTAATAATTTGGATGGAATTTTGAAACCTTCCACCCCTGAGAGAGGGGTGAGGACAACAAAGTATGTTGTACTGCCAATTAAATTTCAGTTTATGTGTCCATTGGACATGTGTGCAAAATGGGCAGCTATGTATGGGGCGTAATTATTTTGTGGGAGCAGATTGCCCGTTTTTTTTTTTTTTTTAGGTGAGAGTGGTATGTGGGGTAGGGGAAGTAGGTATATTTGGGAAGGTAGGTTGGGGAGGTAAACAGACAATACAAACAAGACACATACAGGGGCGGAATATGACACATGGGGTGGGTGAACACCATTGATGGGGAAGGGTGTTTAGAAATCGCAAGCCCATGAGCCCACAGATGGCAACAGTGGAACTGACATCCCCACCCATGGGCAGTCACCACTGCACCTTCACAGCCCGGAGGGTGGCTGTGCTGGGGGCTGCATTGGAGGGGCAGGCTCACCCATGAGTTGCACCACTCTTGCCTCGAGCTGGCGTAGAGGATCAGCAACTGAACGCTCGATCTCCCTACGCACCACAGCCCGGACTGTTCGGAGAGTGATAGGTGACCCTCCTCCAGCCACGCTTGCATGGGGGGAACGAGCCTCATCCCTGCAGCGCTTCCACCCGAAGGCGGCACAGGGCCACCAGAGGAGGAGGTCCCGGGCTGGGCACCGGACATGCTGGTGCCAGGTACCATCGCCAGCTGAGGTGGGAGAGGAGGGTTCACTGGGACTGGCCTTCCCATACATTCTATGTTTAGCAGGATTTAATGACAATATGGATTAGTAACAGACAACAGCATTCCAAATTAGTTGTAACAGCATGCACTAGTATTCCCATTAACCCAACACACAAGAATTCCAACAGTTGAACAGCAAGCATAACACATGCATATTTAGAACAACAGTGGACATTCCAACAGCATGCAGGGTTGATTGGTGCATCAAAGTACATGCAGATATTTATAAACCAATAGGACATATGTCCCAACAAAGTTTTTCAGATTACACATACCCATTTAGGTGTGGAATGGCATTATTTATGACCATAAAGTAGGGTGTAAAAAGATCACTCCATTAACAACTTATATATACTTATAACGTTACTCTACATTCTTACTGACTGCAGGTATATATCCCCTACATGTATTATTACACTAGGCAGTGTCCATTAAATTGTGAAATGGGTTTTAATAGTTGTTTATATACCTGACCTGTATCTGACATACAAACTGTTCAAGATGCAGATGTTACTGCTACATATTTATATATTTCATTTATATTCATATATCTACATATCTGGCTGTCTTCAGGTGACATTATCAGCTACATTTAAACAGGCCCCTACATTTCTAGCAGCACACTGACATTTGTGGGGAACACAATCACAAGCTACTCGTGCCAGATTAACCTGTACATGCTAGCCATGAACCAACAGTTGAGGACTGTATATATGCTTAAGAGCTACTGGCAGTCCCTTCATCCACTTTATATGGACCTACACAAGTGTGGATTGACAGCATTTAATACAACTGTACTATTTCCATAATGCAAGGGTACAACAACATATCAAAGAAAGTGACACGGACACAGTCCAGGAATTATACCTTTATTAATTACATTACAGACTTTTGTAGTGGCTCTCCCATTCATTTCATATTTTGGTGCATGCAGAATACTTTTATTCCAGACTTATTATACCTTTATTAATGGGTTACAACACTTTTTCATGCTCTCTCACTTATTTTATATTACAATACATGCAGAGACCTTATTCAAGACTTATTATACCTTTATTAATGGATTACAACACTCGTTTTCAGGCTCTCTCACTTATTTTATATAATAATACATGCAGAATAATTACTAACCTGCCTGGTGGCGCAGCCTTAGCAGCCTATCTGCATAGGTTTGCCGATTCGCAGCACGGACACCTGCAGCTGTGAAGTAAATGAAGGGATATTGTGACATACCTATCCATTATTTAGACTACAATAGCATTTCACTTACTTCATTCCATGGCTACCTACTCAGTAGTGGGGCATCTTGCATGTCACAGGCCTCCTGTATCCATCGGTTCAGTTGGTCCTGCTTCCGTCTCTTCAGGTCTGCATGGTGGTGACAGACCTGCTCACCAGTCCGAGGGACACCTGTGGCACTGGTGAGATCATGAGCTAACCAGTTCCAAGCCTCCGCTTTGTACTCCATCCCTTGAAACTGGGCCTGCAGGAGTCTTGACTCATGATGGTGGACAAGGAGCCAAACCATGTATTTTGACTTCTCGATGCCCCACCGTTGCGCTCGAAAGCAAATACCCTCTCCAGCACCAGCCATTCTGACTGCAGATGGGAGCTACAACCAGTTATGGAGAGTATTCCTGCCTATGGAGCTTAAATATGCCTCATTTCCCGCACTTATTTGTGATTGGCCATTTTTGAAAATTCTCAGCTAACAGCAAACCTGCTTAGCAATGGTTAAACTTCCATTTATAAGTATATGTATGTTAACAGTGCATGTTTATGCTATGCTGTCATGGCTTAGTGGTTCAGTACTTTGATTATGGTGCACAGTGTCCCAGGTTTGAGCTTTGTCATTGCTTTTTATGTTACTACTGTCCAGACAAGCTAGGGGTATGGCTGTGTTTAGGCGACTTTGCTCAACTTTGCTCTACGTTGCTCCACGTTGCCCAACGTTGCCCTACGGTGCGCTGGTTAGCACGGTGCGCAGCTCTGAGCAAACTTATTGTGCTAGGTAAAGCGCTGCTTAGCTATGGGCAACTATATTGCATTAGGTAAAGCACTGCTTAGCTATGGGCAACTATATTGCGCTGGGTACAACTCTGCTTAGCTATGGGCAATTATATCTCAATATCCTTAATGCTGCTCACCTTCTTATATTTATATATATACATTTTGTTCATTAATACATAGGCCATTTCAATGCTTTTTACTAAAATTTCATTCATATATGTCAGGAATTATTTTATATACTAATTTAAAACATAAAATAGAAAGAGGAGTGGCGGGATTAGAACAGGGAATGCCTTCGTTTTGTGCAAAGGCTCTACCACTATGCTATTGCTATTTGGCTTAACTTGCATAAACATTTGTTATTATGCTCTTCGATGTCGAAATTGCTAACTGTAGCTAAGCAATGGGTACACCCGTGCAAACACATGCAAATACGGGCAGCTATATCAGGAATTATAAAAGAAAAATTAAAGGTTTACATTTTACAATTACAAAGGAGTTTAGTATGTGGGGATGTGTAGTGTTTGCTATGTGTACATTTCAGCGGACTCGCTCATTGCACTTGTCATTTTCACATTTATATAGTTGCAGGGGCGTGGATATTTGGACTGCTCGGCAGTCCGACAAACCCCCTGCAGTCTTACACACTTCATGTTAGCCTTCCATTTGAGTCAGCACGCCATCATGAATATGCATTACGCGCTGATGTCTTCCTGTTAGACTGCTGTTTCCATGTAAGACTTATTTAGTCTTACACAGAGGATTACTGAATCCCCCCTTTATTTGGTGTCAGTGAATCCTCTGTAGCAGAACCACCCCCCATAGCCAGCTGTTCTTGAGCAACTCCAGCTGTTCTCCTCCAGGCTTACAAAATCATATCAGTGGCCCGATGACACACCTGATCTAAATTCCTGCTGTGACCTCCTACTGCATTGACATAGGTTCATAGGTTCATGCTAGGCTATCTGCCCTAGGGCATTTATAAGCCTAGCCAGAGTGTGTTTGGCTTTCGCCACCCATTTTAAATTAATTTTGCTATGCCCTTTTTCGAGGTTAGTATACTGTGCCTCTGTCTAACAGTGACACAGAAGTGATACCCAGGGTAAACCTATGATCTCCCATCCACTCATCAAGATTCCTCTTGAAGAGAGTCAATGACGGACTCTGCCTAACCTGGACTAGGATTTTATTCCAGATTGAAGGGAGCCTCTGGGTTATGAATCTGTCCCTCCAGCATGTCCTATTTATTTCAGTGCTGAGGTTCAAGTCTCTCGAGCGTGTAGCTCAGTGGGATTTGGATTTTCTGAGGTGCAGCATGTCCATTAATTTCGGGTTGGACATGACTTTATACGTCAGCCACAGATCGCCTCTGAGCAGGCGGTATGCCACTGAGTAGAGCTGGGGTTTCTTTAACCGGGCAGCATATGGCATCTGTTTGAGCCCTTTGATCCTCTTGGTGAGGTACTTTTGGGGTCTTTCCAGTTGCTGCAGGTGTCTGGTAAGGTACATCCCAAAAGGGGCATTGTACTCAATTATGGGCCTGATGAGGGATGAGTAAAGAGGCACGATGACCTCCCCTGATCTAGATGTGAATCCCTTCATGATTAGGTGAGCTGTATAAAATGTTTTTCTAACCACTTTGGCCACGTGGTTGTCAAATGAGAGATTGCTATCAACTTGGGTCCCCAGGTCCCTAATTACTTCTTCTGTACTTAATGGATTACCACCTATGTGGTAATTTGTGGCACTTTGTTTTGCCAAAGGGGATGACTATACACTTTTGGCGTTTAGCTTGAGGCCATGGCTCTGGCACCAGTTGTCTGTTTCTATGAGGCCCTTTGGAGGATGCTTGTGTCGGCTGGAGAGTCGATTATGGCGCCCAGTTTGCAGTCATCTGCGAACTTGGTCAGCCACAGTCCTTCCGTGTTGGTCTGTACCTCCGAGAAATATATTCCGAACAAGAGAGGTCCCAGGACTGAGCCTTGTGGGATGCCACTTGTAACTGGTTTGGAGTCTGACATGGCTCCAGCAATTCTAACCATGTGGGTTCTGTCCTTGAGCCAGTTTGCAACCCATCTAGTGACATAGAGGTTTATATTTAAGCTGGTGAGCTTATCTATAATGCCCGAGTGGGGTATTGTATCGAAGGCTTTTGAGAGGTCCAGGTAGGCTGTGTGGACCACCTTCCCCTCGTCAATGGCCTTGGTGACTGTTTCAAAGAAATCGACCAGGTTTAAGAGGCAGGGTCTGCCCTTAACAAAGCTGAACTGGGTAGGATCCAGTGTCTGTAGGTCCCCAATATCTTTATTTATGAGGTCCATGATGATCCTTTCCATAGCTTTGCAGACCAAGCTAGTCAGGCTTATGGGGTGATAGTTTCCAGGATGAGTTGAGGCACCACCTTTGTGGAGAGGGACCACTGTTGCTGTACGCCACTCTTTGGGTACATATCCTGTAGTAAGGCTGAGATTGAACAGTAGTTTTATGTTTGGGTTTAGCTCTTCTTGGAGTTCATGTAGGACGCAGCCCACATAATTCACTAACTGGTTCCAAATCTGCATTCTAGCAGCAATATCCCCACTTCCTCTCTCAAGCAGAAAGGCTCCCTGGTGCCTTCAAGCCTGAATTATCACGTCATTTTCAGTGTCACCGAAAGGGGGTTTATGTGGATTTGTAGGCGTGGGTGACACAATCATATGTGAAGTAAAACAGAGAAGGATAAAAACACATAAGTATCTCATAACTAATGTCTTGCTTACGTATGCATTTGTCAACATTAAGCTCTGGAAACGCACTTTTCTCTTTAGTAAAACTGAAGGTTATGTGGTTGTCCCACCTCCCCCTCACACACAAACCATGGATTAACCAAACCAAGTAATGTATTATGTTTCCCACTAAAATATCAGGATGCCTACACATTTTCAACAGAAAAGCACTTGAAACACCAACAGTGGTAGGTGGCTCCCCCACTCCAAAAAATAGTAAACATATGAATGTTTGTACAAATCAAGTAATACTACAGAAGGTAATGTATACACAATTTCCACACATTTATCAGGATGTGTATGCATTTACAACAGAAAAGTCAATTTATGATTGGCAGTCACTTCTCACTAAGCCCACCACTTCCTTGGAGGTTGTCCTAGGCCATCTCAGAAGCATGACACATATGTCAGTAACACATAATTGACATTTCTCTCTAATAGCTTAGAATATTGTGAAATCAAATTGTAAAAATAATACTTGTGATGGAAGTTTATAACCTGTCTATCTGCATAACATAAATGCCTGCGAAAAATATCTATGCCAACAGTGAAGAATATATATATATATATATATATATATATATATATATATATATATATATATATATATATATGTATATATATATATATATATATATATATACACACACACACACACATATATATATATAAGAATATATATATATATATATATATATATATATATATATATATATATATATATATATATATATAAAATGTATTCATTTTATAATCTTAAAATATTGAAATTTCAAATTTCAGTATCTCAAGACTATAAAGCCGAAACCTTACAAACCCGAAACAGTACAACCGCGAAAGTCAAAACCGCGAAAAACTACACCACACAAACACACCCACCTCCTGACACTACAATAAACTAAAACAAAACACACAAATACAAAAACAACCACAAACACCTACTCTACATAGAAGCAGGCAAGCCCCCCTGCACCCCCATTTGTGGGGGGCTGCACTCCCCACACCCCCGCTACTTATCTATACTAACTCCGAGGTTACACTAACCACCAAAACACAAAAAAACACACTACACACTCCAAACACACTCACATACACACAAACCCTACCCCAAACCCTTTAAAAAATAACACTTACCTAACACGCTATCACAACCACGGATTCAACATTTCCGGCTTCGGGATACTGCAGTGTCACGCAACTGCAATTTCAACACTTTGGTCTCGAGAAACTGAAATTTGACATTTCAGTATTTCAAGATTCCAAAGTGTAACTATACATATATATATATATATATATATATATATAGATAGATAGATAGATAGATAGATACAGATATAGATATATTTTTTCCAATTTAAATTTTTATTATTTTCAAACAATAGATAGAAAGAAAATGAAATGCTGTAATTTAAAACAAATTTTGATAAAAACAGCAAAGTACAATTCAGTCATAGCAGGTGTAATACAAACCATAATTCAATCAGCTATGTACAATATATACGCTGGGCCAGATTTATGAAGGCTTGCACAGAGTGTAAGAACAGTGTAAGACTGCATACAGGCAATATGTCTGCCGAGCGATTCAGCTAGTGTCAATATCATTTGCTGCAA
>NC_056725.1:673875610-673892327 GCF_019279795.1 Protopterus annectens | reverse complement strand
TAAAAACAAAACTAGAATTAGGGAACACCTCTATGCTATACGGATAGGACACAACCATAATGCCCTAGCAAAACATGTTTGTAGTGAGGGCATGCATCATAGTTTTAAGTTTATGGTTGTGGATCAACTTGTCCCTGGTATAAGGGAAGGAAATATACGAAACACCACGGAGGGAAGGGAGGTTAACTGGATCTTGACATTTAGGGCAGATAAAGGAAAGGGCCTTAATGATAGGCTTCCATTAAACCCGCTCTTAGAGCGAGACGTCTTAAGAGAAGGTGATAGCCCCTTTGTTTAGTACTGGTTATATATGGGTAGATATTAGCTTTACATCATTGGTGCCATTAAGAGAGATATCTCTACGTCAACATTGGTATTGATGAGAGTAGGCTTTGAAAATATTGGAATGACACGTATATTTATTTATTAACATAACATTGGCAAGTATGCTCAACATTAGCTGCTAGTTGGTGATATGCACTTATGTTTCTTAGAATTTACAGGTCTAAATTAGTAGTCATGATATTTAATTCTAAGAGCAATATTAACTGCTCATTTAGTATTATGATATACTCAAGATATTTTGTAGCTATTATGTTACATGGGTCGGTCCTGTTGGGACTGTACTGTTGGGTGGAGTGTGCGTGATCGACTCGCATTGTGTCCAGCACCTTAGTGGATACAGGCATTCACCATCTACTGGAGGGCTAGGTGCTGAATATGGTGTGGGTTGGTTGGGCGCGCCCTATCTGGCTGTGTGGTCTTGATGATGCTGACATTTATGGTCACTAATCCTGTGTGATGGTAGATAGTTGAAATGAATTAGATGGTTTGTATATGATTGATTTTTTGCAATGTGTTATTTTTAGCATCCATTAGATAGACTGTCTTTGGTGGCTCAAAGCGTATTTCTCTTAAAGCGCTGTGCTTCACGGTAATTTTTATTTATATGTTTTTAAGTGCTTTTATATATTGTGATTTTTTACATTATAAGATGTGCAGGTTTAACGCAACTAATTTTGGCTGTAATAGTATGAATTTATATAGCCATTCACCGTAATCGATATATTGTAAATATTTGTATTAAATAAGCATATATATGAATTAGCGGTAATCAAGTTATACTAAAATAACAATTCATAACTGGCTACTTTAGTTAATAAGTAGTTTAACATTGTAGCCGACTGTAATTTATATATTGCAAACGTAATTAATACATATTATATAAGTATATAAGTGGAATTAAGCTATATTTAAATAACAACTCAGAACAGACCACTTTAGTTATCAAGTGGCCCAATGTTGTAGTGAATGTAAGTTGAATATGTTTTTAAATGGTTTACTATGGTGGATGTAGACAAATGTATACCTCTTTGAGTTCATAGCCCTTTAAAGAGCTTGATTAGAGGTTATTCACGTGTTGTATATATAATGAATTAAGTAAAGCATTTGAATGTTAACGGTCTGAAGAAGCATTAGTGAAAGCGCTTACCATTCGTAGCAAATAAAGGTCAACGTTTGGATTTTTTATATTTCATTTGCTTTATTCACTTGCGTACTTTTGTGGACTTTTTATGGTGGTAACTTTTCAAGCCATTGGTTACCTCTCAGCATTGTTTATTGGATTATTTATTAGTTATTGAGCTGTATTAATTTGGCACATGAACTGTTTGTGAACTGCTATACTGTGAATATTAATTTACTCACTTTTGAACAGTTTGTGCTTTTTTAGTGTTGACATTAGCACAGGCTGCTCAAGGAAACTGGACAAATATCAGTACTGCGTATGCCTACCTACATCCTTGGTGGACCCTGAACACACAGGTATATTGTACATTTGGGTAAGGGTGCAGAAGGACAGAGAGTATTATGTATTAATGTGTGAACTTTATCTAGCTGGACTTAAAAGGTTGCTGTGTACCTCTTAGTTTAGCAAGGCAAGTAGTCTGTCTGCGTAGCTCCCAACTGTGGACCTATCCAGATGGTAGTCAGAGGTTAGCCTGTTATTCTTTGTCTGTGCACCACGCCAGTCTTTTCCGCACTGGAAGAATGGCATTGTCACAGTTGGTGGCTACATCCATTGGTATTTCAGTGTTGTACTCCTACATAAGGGTATGCTTCTGGAACTCCTTCCAAAGCTATTTGCACAGTGGGCAACAGCAGAATGCATGGATCATGCAATCCCAAATAAAACCAAGACCCAATCCTCCAAAGGCAGACGTCCTGTCTGGTGGACCACAGCCATAAACAAACTGTACAATAGAAGGAGGCAGCTACTAAATGACTGAGTAAAATCCCAAAAAGGGAAGGCATCACTGATCAGTATTAGCAAAAAACTACGGGCACTCATAAAATTGTCTAAGGGCAGCTTCGAGAGAAAGATTCCACAGGACACTAAGAATAATCATAAGGCTTTCTTTAGTTATGTTAGGAACCTGGGTGGTAATTCCCAGATATGCTCAGAATTAGTCCAAAATGACAAAAAATACACCGAACCCACAGACATTGCCAACATCCTAGCTGACAGGTTCAGCGCAAACTTCTCCCCCCCACTCCCCACCAAAAGGGCAAATATCTATCCCAGCGGAGTGCTGCCCCCTGACATCTCAGATGCTCAGGTAAGACCTGCCCTCTCCAAAGCAAAAAACACAGCATCAATGGAACCAGACGGTGTCCCGGGCTGCGTCCTACGTGAACTCCAAGAAGAGCTAAACCCAAACATAAAACTACTGTTCAATCTCAGCCTTACTACAGGATATGTAGCCAAAGAGTGGTGTACAGCAACAGTGGTCCCACTCCATAAAGGTGGTGCCTCAATGGATCCTGGAAACTATCGCCCCATAAGCCTGACTAGCTTGGTCTGCAAAGCTATGGAAAGGATCATCATGGACCTCATAAATATAGATATTGGGGACCTACAGACTCTGGATCCTACCCAGTTCTGGTTTGTTAAGGGCAGATCCTGCCTCTTAAACCTGGTTGATTTCTTTGAAACAGTCACCAAGGCCATTGACGAGGGAAAGGTGGTCCACACAGCCTACCTGGACCTCGCAAAAGCCTTCGATACAATACCCCACTCGGGCATTATAGATAAGCTCACCAGCTTAAATATAAACCCCTATGTCACTAGATGGATTGCAAACTGGCTCAAGGACAGAACCCACATGGTTAGAATTGCTGGAGCCATGTCATACTCCAAACCAGTTACAAGTGGTGTCCCACAAGGCTCAGTCCTGGGACCTCTCTTGTTCGGTATATATTTCTCGGAGGTACAGGCCAACACGGAAGGACTGTGGCTGACCAAGTTCGCAGATGACTGCAAACTGGATGCCATAATCGACTCTCCAGCCGACACAAGCATCCTCCAAAAGGGCCTCATAGAAACAGACAACTGGTGCCAGAGCCATGGCCTCAAGCTAAATGCCAAAAGTGTATAGTTATCCCTTTGGCAAAAACAGTGCCACAAATTACCACATAGGTGGTAATCCATTAAGTACAAAGAAGTAATTAGGGACCTGGGGACCCAAGTTGATAGCAATCTCTCATTTGACAACCACGTGGCCAAAGTGGTTAGAAAAACATTTTATATAGCCCACCTAATCATGAAGGGATTCACATCTAGATCAGGGGAGGTCATCGTGCCTCTTTACTCATCCCTCATCAGGCCCATAATTGAGTACAATGCCCCTTTTGGGATGTACCTTACCAGACACCTGCAGCAACTGGAAAGACCCCAAAAGTACCTCACCAAGAGGATCAAAGGGCTCAAACAGATGCCATATGCTGCCCGGTTAAAGAAACTCCAGCTCGGCTCAAACAGATGCCATATGCTGCCCGATTAAAGAAACTCCAGCTCTACTCAGTGGCATACCGCCTGTTCAGAGGCGATCTGTGCCTGACATATAAAGCCATGTCCAACCTGGAATTAATGGACATGCTGCACCTCAGAAAATCCAAATCCCATCGAGCTACGAGCTCTAGAGACTTGAATCTCAGCACTGAAATAAATAGGACATGCTGGAGGAACAGATTCATAACCCAGAGGCTCCCTTCACTCTGGAATAAAATCCCAGTCCAGGTTAGGCAGAGTCCCTCATTGACTCTCTTCAAGAGGAATCTTGATGAGTGGATGGGAGATCGTAGGTTTACCCCGGGTATCACTTCTGTGTCACTGTTAGACAAAGGCACAGTATACTAACCTCGAAAAAGGGCATAGCAAAATAAATTTAAAATGGGTGGCGAAAGCCAAACACATTCTGGCTAGGCTTATAAATGCCTAGGGCAGATAGCCTAGTATGAACCTATGAACCTAATAGCTGATATGTCTGTGTGTTTCTGCCTCTGTCAGGCCTCTCAAACACTCAGGTACATATTTGAACAGACTCAGGGAAAAGTAGGTAGAAGTGAGGTACACCTTTACAATTTTACAGACATTAAGTTGAGACTTTGAGAAAACCAGAGCATATGGATTAATACACATTTCCTGAAGTACAAGCAGTGTCTAACTCTTACTTATTGTCATTATTCATTAAGTGTAATTCCCCACCTTTCTGCCTAATGTCAGTACCTTTCAGAGGGTTTCAGAGGGACACAGCTAAAACCTGTCTCCAAATCAGGGACATGCCTGAAAAGTAGTCACAGTTGGGAAGTATGGCCTCTGCCCTAATCAGATATGCTAGTGTTTGTCCTGCTATGATACTGTGTGGGGGTTGTAAAGTGCTGCTGTAACATTATTTCCTGCTAGAATGGCTGGTTCTCTTTTCACAGTCGTGCAATGCAATTTTACAAGAACTGCTGGTAAAGATCCACAGAACAGGATTTGTGTTATGGCATTCCTATTTGTCCTTTACATTCACTCATTCTGATGCATGATATATTTATTTCAGCACCAATTTGTTGTATGTTTACCATGGCTTAGTAGTACTTCATGCAGTCTAGGGTGTACACGGTCTAGGGTTCAAGGCTGATAGAGGTGTTTTATTTTGCTGCTGAGCAGAACAAGGGCCCTGACATACAGAGTGACTAAGGCACTTTTAAGCAGTTGTAAGTGGGTTTGCATGGGTTTGCGCGATGCTTAGCTAAGCGTACACAAGCACACACAGGTGCACACTCACGCAGACCCGCTAACTACTGCTTAAAAGTGCTTAATCCCGCTAACCCCCGCGCTCATTTCTTTGAAAGAAAAGAAAATGGGGAGATAGGAAAGTGGTGAAAACAGGGCACAAAGAGGGGAAGACAGTAGGGAAAACAGCTCGGGATGTGCAGGACAGGTGTAGGGAAGGCCCATAGCTGCCCATTTCTTTAATAGCAACAGCTGTGCATATGCAGTAAATTTGGAGGGAAATATGAAACCTTCAACCCCTGTGAGAGGGGTTAGGACAACAAAGTATGTTGTACTGCCAATTAAATATCAGCTTATGTGTTCAGCAGACATGTGTGCAAAATGGGCAGCTATGTATGGGGCGTAATTTTTTTTGGGAGCAGATTGCCCTTTTTTTTCTTTTTTTTCAGGTGAGAGTGGAATGTGGGGTAGGGGAAGTAGGTATTTTGGGGTGGTAGGTTGGGGAGGTTAACAGACAAGACAAACAAGACGCATACAGGGGCGGAATAAGACACATGTGGTGAGTGAACACCACTGACGGGGCAGGATGTTTGGAAATCGCAAGCCCATGAGCCCACAGATGGCAACAGTGGAACTGAGATCCCCACCCATGGGCAGTCACCACTGCACCTTCACATCCCAGAGGGTGGCTGTGCTGGGGGCTGTGTAGGAGGGACAGGCTCACCCATGAGTCGCGCCACTCATGCCACAAGCTGGCATAGAGGATCAGCAACAGAATGCTCGATCTCCCTATGCACCACAGCCCGGACAGTTCGGAGGGTGATAGCTGGCCCTCCTCCACCCACGCTTGCACGGGGGGACTAGCTCCATCCTCTGCAGTGCTTCCACCTGAAGGTGGCACAGGGCCAATGGAGGAGGAGGTCCCAGGCTGGGCACCGGACCTGCTGGTGCCAGGTGCCAGGTGCCATCGTCAGCTGAGGTGGGACAGGTGGGTCCGCTGGGACCGGCCTTCCCATACATTTTATATTTAGGAGGATTTAATGAAAATATGGGTTAGTAACAGTCAACAGCATTCCCAATTAATTATAACAGCATGCAGAAGTATTCCCATTAACCCAACACACCAGAGTTCCAACAGTTGAACAGCAAGCATGACACATGCATATACGGGACAACAGTGGACATTACAACAGCATGCAGGTTTAATTGATGGCAACAGGCCACCAATATTGTGGTATTTGAGCAGGCCACATGCATCGAAATACATGCAGATATTTATAAACCAATAGGACATATGTCCCAAGAAATGTTTTGAAATTAGACATACCCATTGAGGTGTTGAATTGCATTTTTTAGGCACATACAGTAGGGTGGAAGATGATAGCTACATTAACAACTTATATATCCTTCTAGTTTGCACTACATTCCTATTGACTGCAGTTATATGTCCCGTACATGTATTATTACACTACACAATTGTCCTTAGATCATGAAAAGGGTTTTGCTAGATCTTTATATACATGGGCTGTATCTGACATGCAAACTGTCTGGGATGCAGATGTTACTGCTACATATTTTGTGAGTTGCTCAGACACACTACTGCTGAGATGGTACACTGACAGCTCTACTTTTATATACTTATCTAGATATGTTTAGGTGAAATTATCACTTATATGTTAACAGCTCACAACATTTCTGCCAGCACAATGACATTTCTGGGGAACACAATACCAAGCTACTCATGTGCCAGATTAATCTGTACATGCTGGGCATGAACCAACAGTTGAGGACTGTGAATATGCTTAAACACTACTGGCACTCCCTTCATCCACTTTATATGGGCCTACCCAACTGTGTGTTAACAGCACTTAATATAACAGTACTATTTCTATAATGCAAGGGTACAACAACATATCAAAGAAAATGACACAGACACACTCCTGGAATTATACCTTTATTAAAGACTTAAAACACTTTTCTAGAGGCTCTCTCATTTATTTTATATGACAGTACATGCAGAATAATTATTACAGAATTATTATACCTTTATTTATTGTGTTTAAACACTTTTTTCAGGCTCTCTCATTTATTTTACATAACATTACAAGCAGAATACTTACTAACCTGCCTGGTGGTGCAGCCTATCTGCATAGGCTTGCTGATTTGCAGCATGGACACCTGCAGCTGTGAAGTAATTGAAGTGTTATTGAGACATACCTATCCATAGTATACACTAGAATAGCAATTCTTACATACTTAATTCCATGGCTACTTAGTAGTGGGGCATTTGCCATCCCACGGGCCTCCAGGATCCACTGGTCCAGTTGATCTGCCTTGTGCCTTTTCAGGTCTGCATGGTGGTGTCTGACCTGCTCACCAGTCCGAGGGACACCTGTGGCACTGGTGAGTTCATGAGCTAGATGGTCCCAGGCTTCCACTTTGTATTGGGTGTCCTGGTACTGGCCCTGCAGGACTCTATCCTCATGATTGTGGACAAGGAGCCAAACCATTACTTTTGACTCCTCAATGCCCCAACGTTGCACTCAAAAACGAGAGCCCTCTCCAGCACCGGCCATTGCTGCCTGCAGATGGGAGCTACAACCAGTTATGGCTAGTATTCCCGCCTATGGAGCTTAAATATGCATCATTTCCCGCACTTATTTGTGATTGGCCAGTTTTGAAAAAATGCAGCTGAAGGTACACCTGCTTAGCAATGGGTAAACTTACATTAATATGTATGTGTGCGTTGAAAGTGCATACTTATGAAAAGCTGCCATGGCTTAGTGGTTCAGTACTGTAATTATGGTGCACAGTATCCCGGGTTCTAGGCCTGTCATTGCTTTTTATTTCACTACTGGCCAGACTGGCTAGGAGGTGTGGCTATGTTTTACCGACTTTGCTCAATTTTGCCCGACGTTGCTCTATGTTGCCCAATGTTGCTCTACGTTGCCCAACGTTGCTTTAAGTTGCCCAACGTTGCTCTACATTGCCCACTGTTGCCCGATGTTGTGCTGGTTAGCACAGTGCACAGCTACACACAAACATCTGCTGTTTGCACTCGTTTGCGCGATGCGCAGCTCCGCGCGAAGCTATTGCACTAGTTAAAGCCGTGCTTAGCTACGAGCAATTCTATTGCGCTAGTTAAAGCACTGCTTAGCTATGAGCAATTATATTTACATATGCTTAATACTAGTAAACTTTGCTTAGCAGTGCTTCACATTGCTTAAGATATGTTATTTATGCACCCATCAGTATGCATAACCATTTCACTTTTTTATGTGTATATATATAAAATGTATTCACTACTACATAGGCCATTTCAATGCTTTTTAATGAAATTTAAATGATAAATGTCTGGGATTATTTTTATATACAGATTTCCAACAGAAAATAGAAAGGGGAGTGGTGGGACTCGAACCGGGAATGCCTCCTCTTTGTGCGAAGGCTCTACCACTACACTATTGCTATTTTGCTTAATTTGCATATAAGTTTCTTATTATCCTCTTCGATGTCTAAACTACTAACTGTAGCTAAGTAATGGGCAAACCCGCGCAAACACACGCAAATACGGGCAGCTATATCGGGAATAATAAAAAAAGAAATTTAAAGTTTTACATTTTATAATTGTACAGGGGTTTAGAATGTGGGGGAGTGTAGTGTTGGGTATGTACACATTTGAGCGGACTCGCTCATGTCAGTTGACATTTCCCTATTGTGAGACTTGCAGCGGCGTGGAATTTTGGACTGCTCGGCAGTCCAACATGCCCCCTACACTCATGCATGTTCCATGTTAGACTTAGAGTTGAGGTAGCGCGTCCTCATTAATATGCATGGCGCGCTGCCATCTTACTCTTACACTGGCGTTTCCGTGTAAGACTACTTTAGTCTTACACAGAGGATTCGTGAATCCTGGGGCATCCATGTGTACTGTCGCCTCATTAAAAGAAAATAAGTTTGTTTAGTACTCTTTTCTTTACTTCCTGCCCTGTCTCAGTAATGCTGTTGTGATGCTAGGAAGTAAGTAGAAGTTGTAGTTTATTGTGCTTTTCACACTATATGACTGCTGCTTCTGCTGCTCACGTGCTGAAACACTGCGTGGTGCTTGAATACGTGGCCAAACTGTGAATCAATTCCATGTTTAACAAGGTGCAGATGAACTGTCGACAAGTCATAGTAGCTATATCTGTGTTTATGGCTGAGTCCTACAATTTTGAACCTGCAGTCCTACACTCTTGAATAATGGGATTGCTTAATGAAATGCCCATTGATGCCAGTGCAGAATAAGGGAAAATAAAGTCCACTGGGAAATGGAACTTTCACTAATTCCTATGAGACTGCAAAATAACTTAGTAGCAAGATCAAACCTCAACATTTAATAGTGATTTTACATTTTTACTACTTGCATACTTTGGTTTACGTTGTAGGAGGATTTTGTTAATGGAGATTTTATGAGAAAACCAGTATGGTTGTGCAAGATGTTCTATAGACTTTCACCTGTATATTCATTTTCATCTGTCTACTATGAGCACTGGATTGTGTTAACGGTAATGTGCATGTACATGTAAAATTGGCAGAAAAGGCCATTCTACCTAAGTTAATAAAGTCCCCGGGATTCATGAAGCTTGCGCCAGGTGCAGGCGTAGCATCGGTGTTCTAATACCAAAGATGGCTGCCGAGCGATTCAGGTACGAGCTGTTCCCACGTGCACTACCTGCGTACGCTACGCCCGCACAACTCCTGAGCCTTGTATGCTAATTACCCCATGTGCAGCAGTGTAGCATGCAAATGAAGGTATGTAGCGATTCAGGAAGTGGTGCAGGCATAGTGTAAGCATGCAGAAATGTAAACCGTAGAAAATGGTTTACATTTTTGCAAACATAAAATCGGAGCCATGACAGCTGACCAAACACATGTATTATATTGTTAATATATGCCAATGGCTAAATATATAGCCATTGGCATAAAAAAATGTACAAAATATAAAATTAACATTTAATATATATAGTCGCACTATCGCGACGTGGAAGCGCAGGGCAGTGCGCAAAGGGGATCGCAAGGAATATATAAAAATATAGAATAAAACCGCAATGAAACACATATCACGATTTCCCCATAATAGTCAATGGCAGGCATGCTACACCATACTCATGGCACAAGGGTTGCTAAGGGGCAGTGACAGTGTTATGCACAGTAGCTAGGAATTAGTAGGCAATGCCATGCAAATGAGAGGAGTAATAGTGAATCACAGATTCCCTGCTGGTGTAAGGATGCACCTCACAGTGTAGCATTATAACACCGAGGTGAGCCCTTGAGATAAAGATGACATCAAGAGAGGGGTGTGTCGCCATTGCTGTAAGCACATTGGAGCATTGCTAAACCGGTCTGCCCCTAGCTAGGCAAAGCTGCAGGATAGGGGTGTGTCGAATTGCCCATAGCTATGCTTAGCTGAGAGTACACAAGGTAACCGAGTATGCATGTGAACGGAGATGAAAACACACGTAAACCCGGTAAATGGGTATGCGCGGCATGCACTGCAGCTGAAACAGGAAGGATATAGGAAAGAAATAAGGAAATGCTGCAGCAGTGAAATTGGAGTACAAATGACTAATTAACACCTAGGAGCCTACAGTGGGCCATTGACAACAGCTAACAAGGCTGCAAGCAGCTACCTGCAGAACAGGGAAGGGGAGGGGCTGTACTGCAAAGAAAACAGCAAAGTGTCAAAGCAGAACAAAGGCGATATGCAGTATATCAGCTACAAGGCACATTTTGCCATGACTGGGTAGGGAAAGTACAAAACAAGAAAGATGGCAGGTGGATGCATGCCTGATAATGGGAGGGATCCAGGTCTAAAAGTGAATTAAAGGGCAACAGATTAATCAAGGCAGGCAAGTAGATCTCCACAGTAAAGGCCCCACACTTGCAGTACTCATTGCAAAACCCATAATTAAGACACGAGCAGCTGGAATAGCTCATACACACCCACTTACATCAGCAGCATCCATAGCACAATACTATAAAGTGTGAAAGCACCTCACACACATTTGTGTATTCCCATACACTCTGCACCAGTGGTGTATACAGATGGGAACTTTTATTATGTACATGTTAGGGGCTGCCATAGCTTTGATCCACCAGCATGTGTTGGAGACTGAAGGTGGTGTGGAGGATGATGCACATGACCACCACAGGCACCAGAGGAGGAGGAGAGTGTTCAGACCCAGGGTAACCTACCAGGGGCTACATGATCTGGAGATAGTAGAGCATTACAGGGTGGACAGGGACACCCTACAGCAACTTGTGGAGCTGTGCCAGCCACGCCTCAGAGCCAGAACAAACAGAGGGAACCCATCCCAGTGGATATGAAGGTATGTGTAAGCCTGAGAATACTAGCTACAGGTACCTTTCAAAGACCAACTGGGGATATCATGGGTATCTCACAGGCATCAGCATCCAGGGTACTACACCAGTTCCTGGATGCCATGTTACCACATGCCAATGAGCACATATACTTCCCCCAAATGCAGGAGGAGTTGGCCAGCAATATGCGTCTCTTCCACCATGTGGCAGAATACCCAGAGGTACTGGGTGCAATAGACTGCATGCACATACACATCAAGTCACCACCCGGTGAGCAGGGTAGGCACTACATAAACCACAAGGGATACCCCTCCATCAACTGCCAGGTCATGTGCAATGCCCAGGGCATTATCATGGATGTGTGTGCTGGCAGCCCTGGAAGCTATCACGACTCCCACATCTGGCATGCCTCACAGCTGTATCGGTTATTTGCCAGGGGGGACATCCCAAATGGCCACCTGGTGGGGATGCTGGCTATGCACTGGAACCATGGATGATGACTCCCATCAGAAATGCACACACACCCATGCAGGAATGCCATAATGAGGCACACGCACAAACCAGAATCATCATAGAGCATGTGTTTGGGATGCTGAAATCATGGTTCCATTGCTTGGACATATCTGGTGGAGCCTTGCAGTACTCTCCAGGCACATGTGCCCACATCTTCATAGTGTGTGCCATGCTACACAATATGGTCCTGCAGAAACAGCTGCAGCAGGGACAGAATGGTGAAGGCCCTCACAGCCCACCACCATTGCCAAGGGCCCCACAGGCACAGAGGTACTCAGACCATGAACACCCTGAGCCAGCCCCAGTAGGCAGATGGAGGCATGCCCAGTATGCCCATGCCTTGGCAAAGAGGGAACGTATAGCACACACACTGACAGTGTAGGCACCTAGGGACTGACACCTTTCTCCACCTGCACACACAGTAAAATGGATGGCACACACACAAGACTACCTGTAAATTGTCATGTATAGGCAGTCTACTGTGTGCATCCAACATAGGCAGCCCTCAACTATTGCACACACAACAGCCATTGGCACAAGGTAAGTCAACACCTGAACAGTAAATTAAGCTATCAGCATATGCAGATACTGTATGTATAGATTCATAGGTAGGTACTTGGCCAACTGCCAGAGGCCATTCATAAGGCCAGCCAAAATGTGTCAGCTTTTGCCACCCCATTGATTCATTAACCATCCCTCTGTGGAGCAGAGCCAATGGTGGGATCCCTGGGGTGCATCTACTGTTCCCCATCCACCCTTCAAGGTTTCTCTTGCAGAGTGTTAGTGAGGGGCTCTGTATAATGTAGTTAGGGATGTTGTTCCAAAGTATGGGGAGTGTCTGTGACAGGAAGCTGTCCCTCCAGCATCTTCCAGTTATTGTTGTGGCAAGGTCAGCTCACTACAGTGTGTGGCTCACTGTGACATGGATTCCCATAGGTGGAGCATATCCATCAAGCCTGAGTTCGACATGGCTGTGTTGGCCAGTGGAGATCATCTCTGGGTAAATGAGATGCCACTGAGTAAAGCAGGAGTTTATTCAGTCCAGCTGCATAGGCCATATGTTGGAGGCCAGTATTCCCCTTGGTGAGGTACATTTGTGGACCCCCAGCTGTTGGACATGTCCTCTGAGGTACATCCCACATGGGTTATTATACCCTATGATGGGACTGATGAGTGATGAGTAAAGGGGCACTATAACCCCAGTATGTCTAGATGGGAATCCTTTAGTAATCAGATGGCCTACATAGAAGGATGTCCTAACTACTGTGGAGATATGATTGTCAAAGGGAGATCACTATCTACCTTAGTCCCCAGATACCCCATTACCTCATCTGTATTAAAGTGGCTGCCACTCATGTGTTAATATGTGGGTGCCAATTCCACAATGGAATGACCATGCAGTTAGTGGCACTTGGCTGGAGGCCATGTCATTGGCACCCTGTGACATTCTCTGTGAGGCCCCTTGAGGGATGTCCGTGTCAGCTGGACTATCAATCATGGCTCCCAGTTTGCAGTCATTGCCAAACATGGTCTGCCGTAGTCCACCTGTGTTTGCCTGTACATCTGAGACATATATGCCAAACAGTAGGGCTCCCAGGACTGAGTCCTGTGGGACACCAGTCATGACTGTTCAAGAGTTGGACCTGGAGACCGCTAGTCATACCATGTGGGTTCTGTGTGTAAGCCCGTTGGCAACCCAACCTGTGATGTATGGGTGAATGTACAGGCTGGTGTGTTTATCAATAATACCTGAGTGGGGCATGGTGTCAAAAGCCTTGGTGAGGTCCAGGTAGTATGTGTGAACCACCTCCCCCATCATCTAACATCTTGGTGACTGTATGTAAGACATCAAACAGGTTCAGTAGGCATGAACTGCACTCAACCAAGCTGACCTGGGTTGGGTCACATGTTCGAAGGTTACCAATGTCATTGTTAATGAGTGCCATGAGGATGCGAACCATACCATTGCAGACCAGGCTAGTCAGGCTTATGGGGTGGTAGTTACCATGGTCAGTTGTGATTTCACCTTGATGGAGTGGAATAACCATTGCCACGTGCCATTGTATGGGCATGTAGCCTGTGGAGAGGCTGAGGTAGGAATGCTTAATTAGGTGGGGGCAGGTTGTCTTGTACAGTTTGCAAGATGCAGTCTGGGTCAACATCTGCCTCCATTGATGCTGTGTTCTGCTGTTAGAGAGGGCCATTTCCACCTGTGTGTCTCTGATGGTTGGGATACTGTACCTTTTCGGGTAGTGTTGTGGGCTCTTTAGGGGGTGAAGTATGCACCAAATGTATCTGCAAGGATGTTGGTGATATCAGTAGGGTCAGCATATTTTGTGCTATATTTCACCGGCACAGTGCAAATCTGTGTGTCACCACGTAGATCCTTGACATAGCCAAAGAAGGCTTTGTGGTTATCTTTCGAATCCTTGCGTATTCTCCTGCTGATGTTAGCCTTGGATGATGTCATGAGGGACCTACGTATCATACTAATAGTGGTCACGGATGTCTGCCCTTCATGGGATTTGCTGTGTGTCTGGAACACTGTCCTACTTCTGTAGTATAGCCTGTTTATTGCAGAGGTCCACCAGACCAGTGTCCTTGTCTAGGAGGAGTGAGTCTTGGTTTACCAGTGATGGCACGATCCATACATCCATGTAGGTGCTTATAGACTGCATTTGTAAATCTGTCTGTATCTTGAGCAGTGTTTCCCCTTAGCATGGGGGCTGTGAAACCCCCACCCCTGTCACTAGTAGTGTAAATTTAGCTGTAGGAAAGGTATACACTGTGGTATCCATGGGTGGGGGAGATGCTAGGGTGTGGAAACAGTGAATAGTTCATGGTCAGATCTAACCAGTGACCGGTTAACCTCCACTGTGGTGCACCTGTTGCCCATGTTGGTGATGACCACATCTAGTAGTTTCCACCCCACATTAGGGAGGTTACCACCTGATACAGGGCATATGAGGTGATACATTCCAGGAAGCGCTGGTCCTGGAAGTGAGTACCAGAGTACGTTTCCCAGTTAATGGTATGGTAGTTGACATCGACCAATGCCAGGGTGTGCATTAGGACTGTCATGTTCTCCACTGTCTCCAGGTAGGTGGAGTGGAGGTCCTGGGTCATGGAGGGTGATCCGTAGCAGGCCACATTCCACATTGCAGTTGTGGCTGATGTTAGCTGCACATGGATGATCACAGAGGTATCATGCTGCCCCACTAACCTGGAGGTGTAGGTATCCCTGATGAATATGGATACAGCCCCTCCATGTCTGTCAGTCCATGTTCTGTGGCTGAAATGTGTGGTATGGGTTGTAGTCTGGTAGTGCTGGTGTGCTCTCAGGAGCCTTAAGACAGATTTCAGTTAATGCACAGATGTTGATGTTGTCCATCCTGAGGAGTGCTGTGAGTGCATGCATGTTGTGATCACAACCCCTGGTGTTGAGTAGCATAATCCTCATTGAATCTGCTATTGTGCTGTTTACAGAGCTGGTATTCACCTTCAAGACTCTCCTAAATAAGGCACCATGGGGGTGCCAATAGCCTTGGCCAGTATTCCAAAGCATAAGGCTGACACATAGGCCGGTATGGTATCATTGCATGCATGTTCCCCATCTGTGCTTGTTTTTCATCTCCCCTGTAGGTAACCTACTGGTAAGCAATAGAAAGCCTTAAACTTATACAAGTCTTCTAGCTTCCAAGATAGGCTTTTGGAGTGACTAAGTATCAGTGTTCTGTATGTTCTTGCTGTACTCAACTGTTTCCTGACTACATGGTGAGTTCTCACTGTATATTGTGATCTGAAGGTCTGTTTATTCACATATTATGGCTGTGATGGCCTGCACATTAGAGGTTCACAGATAGCCTACTACCTATCTGCCCAAGGGCAATTAGAAGCATAGCAACAGTGTGTTGGCCTTCCTGCACCATTGATGAAGTAACTGAGCCTCTGTCAAGCATAGCCAATGAAGCAATTCCAGGCAGAGTTGCTGGAAGCTGTTGAAGACTGGGGTTGTGGAGGGTGATAGGGGCACTTAGTGATCTAAAGAGGGCATGTTAATGTGGCAATTCAACACCATTCAATTCCCTCAACAGGTCTTGCAGCTATCAAACTGGGCAGGCTCCCCCACCCCCTGGCTGTATGGTTCTGGGACACATGATCCCAGGGGTGTATAGTCTGTTACCCATTCACACAACAAGGTTTCCCTTGAAGTGTGTCAGTGAGGGCTATGCCTAATGTAGTTAGGAATGTAATGTATTGTCTCACAGTACATTTGTTATATGTTGTTATTTCAAGAGTACGTGAAGCTCAGTGAGTTTGGGGGGCCTTCCCCCTTTGCTTAGCCTAGCTTACACATAGAAATCATCTAAATAGGAAATAGGCAGAAGCAACATTAATGTCAACAGTGTAATGGTTACAGCATCTGCATAGTATCTGTGCATTCGAGGTTACAATCCCGATAAAGGCAGGGATGTTTATCATGTGCAAAAGTATACCTTAACCACAGCTTGCATATATAGGTAGTAATCGTCTGTATAATAAACATTCAAATCACCCATATAAACCCATGTGTGCAGGAGAGTACAGTCAACAGAGAATGTAATGTTATGTCAGCACATAGTGAGATGTTACGTCACTGACATGTATATATCCAGAGTAGTTAGCGGATGTGGCCGTGTTTGCGCGCACAGGTTATACATTACAAAGTTTGTTTAACTGTGTTTAACTGCTGCTATAATGTCACACAAACACTTTTAAACATGCTTACAACTGCTTAAATGA
>NC_056725.1:673860610-673870610 GCF_019279795.1 Protopterus annectens | reverse complement strand
ACTGCATGGAAACACATGTAGGAACTGTCAGGTCTTGTAGCCCATGCAGGTATGTCCCAAGGCCTGGGTAGCATTCTGCCATTGGCCAGAATGATACTGCAGTACAGGGACAAAAGGATTGTATTCCACAATTGTCTAGTGTAGTGGTGCATGTCACAGGGTATCCAGTATCTGTCATCCTGGGATAACATGGTTGACAGACCATGATGCTTTGCCAGACAGGGCCTGCACCTGTCACCCCTGGGAATCTGGATACTGCCTAGGGCTCATGCTTCCCCTATAGTGCCTTCATCATGCATGGTTCAAGTGAGGGTCCACTGCTGTTACAGGGACAGCCAAGCAATAAACTGCGGGTCTCGCTACACAATGATACATGTCAGAAACACTATACGGACACACATATGTCAATCCCTAACATGGAGAACATATCTGTGCAGTGGCTGAGACATGTTTCAATGCTCCAGAGAGCACACCTGCATGACCATGTTATAACACATACCTCACCTCTTGCCCATTATCCTTTATTGGAACACACGGGCCACAGGTGTGTCCATATTCCTGAAGGATATGTACACCCCCACGCTAATTGCACTTGCATAACATCAGATGCATTATGCTGAGCAACTACCTTTGTGCCAAAGTGGAATTCAAAATGCACCTTGAGACAGATCACCCACCAGGCCATGGACTTCCCAACTGTCATAATGTGCTGTAATGGGGAAGATTAGGTCTGAGACAGAACCATAATAATGGCTACTCTCAACTATTCCATTATGAACTGGGAAGACTCCTCATGTACCAACACCTGCGCTCAATGCATGTTGGATTCCATCGACCCCACTGACCTGGATCACAGTAGTCACACAAACAGGGCTAACAGTATGCTACACATAGTTAGTCTCCAATGCCAATGTTATGTTTCCTAAGAGCAGAGTGGTGAGTGCCATGGCACCCATGCAGATGGACAATGCATGTGCAAATGCTGAATCCTACACAAATGAACCTTAAGCAGTCACATATGTGCAGTGATTGTGCCATTGAAACAGAACCAGGATTCAACCCAACACAAACAAGTAGGCAAACTGGTGGTACCATGCTTTAAACTGTACCACAGAAGGTAGTAACTGTTGCAAGAGTGAACACACATGAGTGTAGGTGATCCCTGGTCAGCCTCAGTAAGATGCAGATACACCATATAAAACCACGCAAAGCTACTGTGAAACTAATCAGCCACATATTATGAGGCCAAGCACAGAGCATTCTATAGCTGTGTCATTAATCGTAATGGCAATGACAAGACCTGCCATGCTGCACAGCACTATGGCATGGGAAGTACTGCACCTACAGAAATAGCACCTGTTCATCCAGATAGGGTCTCAGAGAACCTAAACCCACTCCCACCCCCCCCCAACAGGTACACTTAGTAATATATCCATGTACACTACAGGGCCCCTGTACTAACGACTATGCAGGTACAAGCTGCACTCTCTAAAGCCATACATACAGCTTTCATGGGACCTGTCAACATCCCAGGGTGTATCCTACACAAATGTAAGAACATTCAGCTATCCACATACACATCATGTTCAATCATAGCTCCATGTCAGGCTGTGTACACACCGAATGGTGCACAGCAACAGTTATCACACCCCACAAAGGGGAGACACCATTGATAATGGGACATAGTGCACAACTACCCTGCTGAGTCTGGTCTGTATGGCCATGAACCATGGTCAATGTAATTGATGTACTCGGTACAGATGTAGATGACAGTAGGGTTGATTCACACTGCATATCATGACCTTGCCAGGTCATAGGACACCATCACCCATACTGTGTTCCAGCTACACTCAGTAAACTAGGTGTATATTCCTATGTCACAGGAGTGGTTGGCAACTGGACTGCTGGCAGAACCCACACTACAGAAGGTGTCTGATGAATACACGCACATCAAACCAGTGCCAGCCACAGTAATACAGGGGTCATTCCTGGTACTCCCCCTCTTTGTTATCTATACCACATAGACTAACACAGAAGGCATCAGCCTATTGATGTTTGCAAATGACTATGAACTAGGAGCAATAGTTGACTCATTGTGTGCTGCATTCAACATACAGAAGGGCCTTAGTGTGTCAGATGTGTGGTGTGTGATGTATGGCCACAATCTGACAGCTAAGTATTGCATTGTCATCCCCTATGTTACAAACCCTGTACCCATTAACTACCACCTAGGCAGCGGTCAACATAATGGCAACTGTGTGTATGGGATGCAGCTGGACAGTACTTCCTTTGATAGTTACATCACCACAAAAGACAGGTAGTCATATGTGGCACCCCTAATCATGACAGGGTGCCATCCAGGAATATAGAGATAACTGCTCAGCCATACTCAACACCCATGTGACCCATAATAGATCACATATTTCCTTTAAGGGTTATTGCCCATGTGTAGATGGCCTACACTGCCCTTCACAATCCCTAGCTGCACTATGTAGCATGCAGCCTACCCTGAATAAAGCCATGTCCAACCCAGAGGTGTTGGACATGCTACACTTAACACATCCTGATCCCAAATAAACACATACATCATGGACATCCACCTTTCTAGTACAAGGATCACAACATGCCTGACAGATCCCTGTCCCATACACTTAACATACTCTTGCCATACTATGCATCCCTGTCCAGCAAAGCTGCACATCGCCCTTCTCTGTGACATGGTGTGATGACCGCATGCCAAATATATCAGTAACCATGTGTATCAGTTCTGTGGCACTGCTTGAACTGGCCACTGAAACTTACCTGTCTGTTGCCTACAGCTAGGTAACCTGTCTGCCTAGGCTCATAAATGGCCCAGGGCATATAGCCTACTAGATCACTATGACCATACATGCTATAGTTGATATCCAACCCTGCAAATACCATCAGGCTAGCTATTGTCCCATGTGTTACACATGTGCAACACAGGCAATACATGGCAGGATGCTACACAGCTGTACAGTGCCATGTAGATGTATATGGCAAAACACATACATGCTTGCAAGTCTGCAGGGTCACAGGTCATGTCCCTAATGGCTATGTATGACTATATATGTGGCATATACACAGCATTAAGGTCAATTGCATTAATGTGAACACATCCAGGCATGTGCTGATAGGTAAAGACACCACTACAGGCAAACAGACATGCCCACGTCAAGACAACATCCACATGGTGTATGAGCAATGTCATCACATGACACACACATATATGGTGATAACATCACATCACCAGTAGGTGTCAAATGTGTGTGACTTATACATGTCAGTGGTGTTAGTGTCATGTAGATTTACAAAGACGTATTTGTAATCTTAATAAATGTGATACACATGTATGTTCAGCTGTACTGCTGTACTTCTCTGTGAGTTACTGTGACCTGTCTCCATCATTATGTCTTCCAGGTATGCCACATAGCAGACTGCCACCATACAGCCACTTGGAGGATGAGGTCCTCATCCCATACCTCCTCGACAACTACACAATGCTCTTCAGCCATGTGCCACAGGATGCACAGCAGCGGGATGCCCTGTGGGAGGAACTCTGCAGGAGGGTAAATGATGTTGGTGGTCACAATCGCACCTATCAGCAGGTGTGCCGACACTGCACTGACCTGATAAGATGGGTGAAACAGCATGCTAATGCAATCACCAGGGAACAAGGTGCAACAGGTGGGGGGCCACTCACCCAGCCCCCACTCACATGTACCGAGGAGCTACTGGCCAACCTGGGGACACCTGCAGACCTCCATCCACAAGCTTTAGCTGGTATTGTGGAGGTGGGTGTCTCTCAACCACCGAGCCTGGAGTTGCCTGGTAAGTCACTACTGCACATAAAACACAACTATATATCACATAGTTACATGTGTTACTGTACAATATGTAATGTAACATCATATGCAAGGCATGTATGCACACATGCCACATACTATAGTCTGCTACTCTATGTATGCACAGATGTGCATACTCCATAGTATAGTGTATTGTACTGGCTTATGTGCTAACATGGACATTGCACCCTGTAGCTATCACACAGGTGTGGATAATGATCTTACTGCTGTGACACTCCTGTTTAGGTACCTCTGGCATTTTGCAGTGACAGCAGCCTGTGTCAGGTGAGATTGTTATTATTTACCAGGCTTGATAATGCATGGAACATATTAATTGCATGCTATCTGCCATAACACACATACACATAATGTATGGTGGTCCTGTTAATGGACACTGGTCAGACCTGCAATGCATCACACTGTTTACCTATGTGAAACAATTGAAGACTATATGAAACACCTACACTAAACCTTCCAAACTGTCATTGCCAGATGTGTGGACAACAGTGAATACAATGGTGGAGGTGTGTTCCACTGTAGGGACAGGTACTACATATCAGCATTACACATGTTGGGAATATGAACAGTACTGTACAGAGAGCATATGTGTGCACACACACTAAATGTGTTGGAGCTGGAGTATGCCCGGCCCACAGGATACACCCTTGTGGAGTATACCCTTGCTATGAATGTCACACAATGTCATGTGCTATCAGACATGTCCATGACATGTAGTGGGCTGACTGCAACACTGCTCAACTATCCTGCAAAACATGTCTCACATCCCATACATACCACCCTTTGTCTGCATAACCCTGTCCTCAGTGGAGCATATGACATCTATGGGTGTATGTCATATGGGATAACACTGACATGTGAAATAAGATGGCCATCACAACCATTGGACTGAACATGTGTACACATGGCCATGGAGGATGGCCAGAGACATGAAGCAACACACACAGTAGAAGTGATGTACATGTGTGTACACCCTGTTGTACATTGGCTCGACACAATACAACTATGGCCTTTGTGTAATGGTGATATTGCAGATGTGAAACACTAAACATCATACAGGCCTGTGCACAGCTTGTGTAGGCATAACATGAAACCACCACATAACATGTCTTGAACATCTGGAGTGTGTCACGACATGGAAGCATTCACCTATACAGTATCCAAATACATACATGTGTTGCACAACATACACATACATCCACATCAAGCCACAGATACAGTACATTCACCTTGCTGGTGTCAGACATCACTGTCATGCCTGCTCCTCATGTGTGTGAGGTACACAGATGGCATGTGGGACATAGAGTACTTGTAAGTTAGCCATGTGTGGGCATAGTTGCCAGGTATCAGTAATATGGTTGCAGATGTGCAGGGGTGTCATCCGTATACCCTTCTGTGACCTGTGTCACACATTCCACATTAGGGTTTATTGTGTATACACCTCAGTGACGTGGGTCACATTCCACATTAGATATGTATTGTATGTGAACATAGTCATGGCTATGAACTGTGTCAGTAGCTCACACTGTATAGCAATTGTGAAGCCACATGATGCCCTGCAATGGCTATGCACATCAGCTCAATGTGCAGTATGTCCCTGCATATTTGTAGGGTGGACAGACAACATTGCATCAGCTGAAGGCCCATGTTAGTATAACACGTCCCTGCATTGGGACACCATTACCGTACTGTAGATTGGAAAGGACACCATTGTGTTACACATGTATGCATGTCATTCAACACGTCAGCAGAAGACATGTCATACTACATGTGATTGGCAAGGTCATACACCACACAGCAGGCCAGTGTACTGTAAACCTGTGCTGGTCTGTGGCACCATTGCAAAGTAGGGACAGCCATGTCAAACATGTGTGTACAGCCACATGCACAATGTCTACACTCAGCTCAGGGGTAGGCAGAATAATGTTGAACAGACATGCACTGCTTTGGGGAGATATGCAAGCTAGGGCTCAGGCAAACATAGTATGCAGTCGACATACCCTACTGCTCATGTCCTCACACATAGGGGTGGTGGCCAACACAAAGCATCAGTGGCAGATGTACAAAGGTCAGCGATGGTCTGTTAACATGTGGTGTATGTTGCACACACCATGGCAGTGCAGTGCAATGGTGCAAAGTGCATGCATTGTGTTGCAGGTATGGGGCATAGGCTACTAACACAAATGGTGCAATACAGGTATGTATGCTAACCACCACTATAATTATGTAAGGTGCATGCCATCTGCTATAACACATGCATGCTGTTGTGTGCAACTCAGGGATGTATGATAACTACCACTATAATTGCCTAAGCTGAAACTATAATTGTCTAAGCTGAATGCCATCTGCCATATCACCTGCATGTAGCATGTGTGTCTGTGTCTGTGTGTGTCAGTGTGTGTCTGTGTGTGTCAGTGTGTGTGTCTGTGTGTGTGTGTGTGTCTGTGTCTGTCTGTGTCTGTCTGTCTGTCTCTGTCTGTCTGTCTGTGTGTCTGTCTGTCTGTGTGTGTGTCTGTCTGTCTGTGTGTGTCTGTCTGTCTGTGTGTCTGTCTGTGTGTGTGTCTGTCTGTGTCTGTCTGTCTGTGTGTGTGTGTGTGTGTGTCTGTCTGTGTGTGTGTATGTCTGTCTGTCTGTCTGTGTGTCTGTGTCTGTCTGTGTCTGTGTCTGTCTGTGTGTGTGTGTGTGTGTGTGTGTGTGTGTGTGTGTGTGTGTGTGTGTGTGTGTGTGTGTGTGTGTCTGGTATAACTTGTAATGTACAGTTCTTGTCTTCCCCTCACAGGTGTTGATGTAGGTGCATTGCCCTCCTGCGGTCCACCTGATGTTAGTGTCCCCACAGACTCTAGCAGTGATGATGATAGTATGATTGAGGCACAGGCAGGGTTGTCAGGGGCTGAATCTGTGCCATTGGTTGCCATTCCACCTGTCTCCCCCTCATCCTCGCACACAGTTCCCCTGCCTGCACATACCCCATCACCACTGGCCATAGAGGAAGGACAGTTGGTGGGTGGTAGCATGGAACAGGGAAGTGTGGTGACTATGGAAGGTGTGCCTGCACACCATGATCCCAGTCAACAGACTGGTGATGTCCCACACAGGCATGTGCCCAGCGCTGCTCGTAGGAGGACCACTGGCCAACATGCCCCTGCGAGACCAAGCACATCAGCTGGAGTCACCAGATGCATGTTTCAGGCTGTAATGGAGGCACAGGCACATGCTGAATGGCACAACAGAGAAGGTCTGAGGCTTCAGAGGGCTGCTGTCCATTCATTAACTGACAACATCCAGGCACTTGCAAATGCTCACCATCATCTTGCAGATGTTTTGGATAGATGATTGGGTGACATGGTGGGAGTCCTTGACCATGGCATGTCAATCCTCGAGCGTGGAATGTCTGTGCTGGAACATCTGGTGGGAGTGAGGCATCAGGCACATGGACGTAGGTCAGCTACATCACCTGTTGAAGGTCTACGTGAACATGCTACTGCACATGCCCACTCCCATAGTGGCAGTAGCAGCAGCAGTGCAGCTGGTGCTGTGCAGTCCACACCAGGACACAGCAGGCCACATGCACATGGTCCTGGATGGTCCCAACAGGGACACAATTCCAGTGGACATGTGTCATCAGACGGTACCCAATCTGGACCTCTGCCTGGTAGTGCCCATGCAACCCCTGGCAGGCGCAGGTCACGTGGCCATGGCCAGACACCGTGAACTGTGAAACCTGCCTTGTACAGTCTGCAGCTGTCAATATTACCCTGTGTAGGCCAGCCACATGCCAGACCTGTGTGCATGCATACACACACACTGGAAACAAATGTAGGGCACCTCAACACACACACGCATAACATCCACACATGCCCAATGATATCACAGGCCCTAACACACACACATGATGTCATCCAATGGCACAGCCTAGGCCTCTGGCAAACATTATCACCCTGTGCATATGATGATGCCTGTGCCGCATCCCTGTCATCCACACCATCGGTGCAGGGACATGTTCATATGGTCTGATGCACAGGGTGAACATACTAGGTAGACAATTGTAGATTAATATTGTTGAGTAGTGTTGACAGGCAGCAGACATACCATGTATTGCAGTTTTAGAATGCATTTTGTACATTTGACAGTATGTATCATGTGTAACAACACTAACAGCATGTTGATCTTGACGTTCTGCCTTCCTCTTTCAGGTGTAGTTGCATGTGCCGGGGATGTTGGTGTTTGTGGGAGTCCCATATGTACATGTTGACTACCCACAGGTCAGTATGACAATACCTGCATGCACTTTGTAGCTTCCACATCACAGTTATATTCTCCCATGTTTCAATTATGTTTACTGTTCTAATGATCCAAGAGCATGATAGCTGTGTAGTAAGCTACTGTGTTCAGAGCCATCACATCCATAGTGGGTGACATCACAGGTATAGTTACCTGGAGCGCGGAGTGGGTAAAAGAGTGGTATGCTGGATGACAAGGGTAAAGGCCAGTGGAAATAGTGGCTTCTCATTGGGAAGCAGTAATACCCACTGCCATGACAGCATGCAAACACAGACACACCCACACACTCAGGGATTCACAGACACAGTAACACACACTCTGACACACACACACACACAGTTGCCAGTGTTCAGATGAGAACCCCTGCCTATGTGCATATCATCATTATAGTACTACACAATTACAAGACATGCCACAGAGATTACACATGTACAGGTAGTTGGAATGGCCTAAGATCGAGGACATCGACAGGGATACTACAGTGCAGTGAGTGTATGTGGGGAGGGGGTCCATCAGTAGGCTATGTAACAACAGGTCACACCCCAGGGTGTACATGTTAACAGGCGGTTAGTATGCCCATCTATGATTGATGATATCAACAGGGATGCTAGATTGCTTTGAGTGGATGGGGGAGGGGCATTAACATTTCACTATGGTAAAATACAGCCTCACTCCAGGAACCGGACAGCCATACACACACACACACACACACACACACACACACACACACACACACACACACACACACACACACACACACACACACACACTGGCATTCACAAAGATATACACCTATGTCACACACATACAGACACTTTACATGTGTGAGGTTTAACCACCTGCCTATGCCTTTCTTTCTACACTTCACTCTGTACTGGTGTCAACAACAGTGTTCAGGAGAGTGATAACATGTGGGATGTATTCCCAACCATACGTGACATATATGGACACACACCCACATGTGCCAGTACTGTGAATCAAACACCTGCCTATCTCATGATAGGTACTACAGAAGTACAGCACTATCACATCTGGTACAATGCTTACTGACTCTTTCCTTTGACAACTGTGCTGATATATGCACAATATATGCACAGGGAGGTATTACTGTTACAGGTGTCATGAGGTTTGCCTTCAGTGTCACCCTTACAGCATTCTACATTGTCTGTCTTCCACTTCAATTAACAAAACCTGACCTTAGCAGGTACACAGGTTATTGTAGGACTGGTTGTAACACACCAGTGAGCTGTCCTCAGTAATCATTCATCTGCAAAGAAGCCCCACCACTTAGTAGTCATGTCCAAACATCTGTCCATACCTCATGTATGGCTTACTGTACTTAGAGCATATCACCATATACAGTTGGCAATGTTGAGGCTGTATTGCAACAGCATGATGTACTAAGACAACAGTCACCTTCAGACATCAGACACTGCACACACATGGAATCTACACAAACAGCAATACATGTACACATATGCGGTCTACATCAGTACATGCACTAGCAGGTCAAGAGGATACATTCCACACCTTCCCCATGCCATGTGTGAAACATAGCCGAGCATTACACCATAATGGATGTTGTATTCATGTACTGGTAGGACACCACCACTTTCACCGAGTAGCCAAGTGTACATATATTACAACAGCACATATCAGCATGACACACACAGCATTATTCCATGTCATGCTCCTACAAACTGTTACTTGACAGTGCCATGGTGAAGCCAGGGCACTGTAATGGTCAACAGTGAGCACATCATATTTGCCACACACACCTCATGTGTACTGGAAGAGTGCCAGCAATGTGCTCTGTTAGAGCTAGGCAGTACACT
>NC_056725.1:673800610-673855610 GCF_019279795.1 Protopterus annectens | reverse complement strand
CATAGTGCATGCTGTAACTGCATAATGCTGTAGTGTGATACACTAGTTAGGTAGGGGTTCTATTCCAGGACATGGCAGGTGTGTGTGTGTTTGACTGTCAGAGCCTGTGTGGAGGTGGCTGTGAGTGTCTAACCACTGGACATGTTGGGGAGTGGATTTTGTAGTTTTCCTATATGGTGTCCATCTTATATGTCACAATGTCCACCTCACGAGGAGTACAGATGTCAGTCAGCCAAGGGACTGTGTTGGCAAGCCATACCCCTACATCTGGCAAAAGGCCTGGTGAACAAAGTATGCAACCCTACTATTACCCAGAATACATCCTGAACCCATGTGTCATACACAAACACACTTGCCTAGAATATCCCGCTATGTTGCTAGTACCCTGCACATTGATGACAGATAGTAGGCATGGTGTGATTGCAGTGGGCTGCAGAGGGCATGGCACCCTGTACAGCAGTACAATAGGCACATAATTGCGGACAATGTGCCTTCACTATGTTCCCCACTGGATGCCTGCAACATATGTGGTGCCATCAAATGTGATCCACAGAGGCCATACAATGCCTTACACATGTGCCCTGTATGGACCGATGCCACTGACACCAGGGAATACCTGTATCATGCTATCAATGCAGGTGCAGGGTCAACCTGCTGACTATAAGCAGGTTCTGCCACACCAGGCCAGTATTGGCATATCGGAGGATAACAGTCTGTGTACACAACATGTGCCAGCCAAACCAGGTACACCTGTACATGTCACTGTACATTATTGTGGGACATGCACATCCCAGGCAATGTCCATGTCAAGGACTATCAAACACAGACATGGCATGCATTGCAAAGCTATGGCCATACACAATGGTAACCAGGATGTCAGGACAGTTCATACAATACCCATCTGTGTGGGACATTGCAGACACTACACCCCTGTACCACACTGCACACCATTGTCGGGTGGCATGATGCCAAGGATTACCCCTCACCCAGCCTTGTACAGCCATCTTGCACAGCCAACCACTACACACCCATGAAGCAATGCACACATGCATGTCAGTACTGGCACCTTGTGTCTGCATGTGGGGTATGATGCTCCCAACCACAGTCACTCCCAGTATAACTCCCATTGGCATACCGACAGATGTCAAACATGTTCACATGCCCTAGCCCATAGAACCTCCGGATATCCCCTGTGGTGCATGTAGTACCTGTGCATTACTGCAGTGTGGCAAACTAAGTAGTTTGGGAGTGTATTTGTGGGCCTGGCAAAGAGTGTCAATGTGAGTCCATTAGAGAGTGTGGTTGTGTTGACAATGACATCCGTTCATGTGGACAGCCATGTGTGCTACACCTAATGTATGTCTACTATATCTCTGTTGCAGATGTCGCTCACCAACACACATATATGTTCTTACAGCACACCAACATGTCAGCTTTGTGGCACATGGAGTAACTGCATGCACTTGTAATAGTAATGACTAGTCAGTCAGGGGTTTGAACCCCTGTACTGGTAGGTGTGTGACAGACGATGCTTAGGTTTTAGTCTCCAAGCCCTTCTCTGATGTACTTTGCCTCTGTCTGTCCCTCCCACACACTCTCTGGTGGATGTGGAGGTGTACACCTGCTCAGCAGCAGCTTGTGTATTGTAAGTGATGGTCATGATCAGGTGATGGCCTCTGCACCTATTGCAGTCCTCCTCTAGCTGATTGCATGTGGAACAGCTGTGATGATGTTCCCATAGCCATTCACATGAAAAACACAGTACAATATCTAGGAACATCATGTTGGTGTTTGCCCATGACAGTCGCTGTGAGTGGTACCTGGATCTGGTGTTTGGTAAACGGCATCACAGATGATATCTGGATGTTCCTCAAACAACATACACAGTGGGAAATAGCCTAAAGACAGGAGGGTGATGTGCCAGACATGACTACAGCATGTAAGTGTAGCTATGCTTCATTGAGACTACTGCCTGTTTAACAAGTTGTGTGTGGTAATGGCTATTCTGCATGTTTTAAAACTGACAAGACAGTGCTCTGTTTGTGAGGGACCCCCATCTGTAGGGCCATCTGTGGACTGGTCAGTGTGTGGAACCATTTGTTTCCTGTGTTACTCACTGAACACACATCTGTGAACAGCAGGAGCATAGTGTGAGGATTGCAGCCAGTACATGGTGATAGTGATGAGTTACTGCCATCGCATCCCTGACTGGACATATGTCACATGAAACAGTGGTATGACAGACACTGTCTGGGGTTCTCAGTGACATGCCAATAATGGGCCACTGTTCATAGCTGCAGTCACAAGTCTTCTACACTTTGTACAGATGTCATGCAGTATATATGCATGTGTTGTGCTCCCTCTGCAAATGTATACCATCTGTTGTGTTGGGTTGATGGTCATATCTATGCATGCTGTTGTAAGTAATCCTGAATGCTGTTGACTATTACTAAGCCATATCTGTGTTTAAACTGCAACACCATAGGCTGTATGGGTTTGGAGGTCCCGGCAGAACCTCCTGTCCCACTTCAGCTGGCCATGGCACCAGGCACCAGCACATCTGGGGCCCAGCCTTGGACCTCCACCTCTGTTGGCTCTGCACCACCTTCTGGTGGTACCACCACTGAGGATGGGGCTTGTCCCCCTGGGAGCAGGTCCAGACAGGAACATGTCCACTGTCGTACAGTCCCAGACGTGGTGCATAGGGGGCTCAATAAGGGGTTTTGAGGCCAGATACACCAGCTCAAGGGCAGAGTGTCACATTTACAGGGTGAGGCTGCCCCTCCTAGACAGCCCCCAGCACTGCCACCTTTGCAGCTGTTTTGGTGCAGTGGTGGCTGCCCATGGCTGGGGACCTCCATCCCACTGTTTCCATCTGGGGGCTCATGGGCTTGTGAATGCCAAACACCCCTCCCTGTCCAAGGTGTATCCCCCCACATGTGTCATATACCGACCCTGTATGCTGTCTTGTCTGTCATCCTACCCTACCTATCCTCCACGAGCATACCTACTCTCCTTCCCCCACATCCCACTCTCACCCTACAGAAACAAAAGGCCAATCGGTTCCTAGAACAACATTTGCCCCATACATAGCTGTCCATTTCACACACGTGTCCACTGGACACATGTAACCCTTTTAATATGCATCACAACATACTCCAGTTGTCCTCACCCCTGTCTCTCAGGCACACGATCCTAGTATGCACATGACTCCTAAATGTTCCAGGTACACGTGATGCGGATGACCCCATTGTACACACAACACTACCAGTCCCTCTATGGTTACCCCATTTACCTTTATCATGATGATGATGTCGCACACAGCACCTTGCAAGAGTACTGTTCTCACATAATGATTGGACAGGAACTGTTGTGTTAATGTAAATAACATGCACAGAGTGATGTATATGGCCAATGTACAAATGTTTGCGTGTATGAATGACACATGTCTGTCTGAGGGAGTCTTGATATTACATAGGACAACACCACTACATAATACAGGCATTGCTGGTGTTTCCCTTTTCATTCCTTTGTAATGCTTTGTTGTCACATGGGATGTTCCTGATATATCTATATATATGTATGTATCTATATGCTGGACATAAACACTCACACATACATCTACATGATGGAATACATTTCCTATACTGTTGAATGACTGCACTGGATGATATGTTTGTGATAAGGTCCGATGTCTGTATATCTGCCATGGCTTAGTGGTAAATCACAATAGCTGTGTGTGCAGGGTCCTGGTTTCGAGCCTTGCAGAGGCCATTTATTTTGTTGCTGGGCAGAACAAGGCCATTGGATACGGTGTGATTAAGGCACATTAAAGCAGTTGTGAGCGGGTGTGCATGGGTTTGCATGGTGCTAAGCAATGCTAACCTCTGGTTACAGTTTCTTACACTCAGTTAGCCTCTACATTGCTTTACCAGTGTAATACTCGCATACTGGCGGCCAAACAGGCTTACACCCGCTTGCTCCTGCACTTGCAAATGCACTGCATTTGGTGTTTGCATCTGACACTCACACCCCTGGGTGGGAGTGAGGACTATGATATTACCTTGTGATGCCTATTACATCGGATTACATGCCTACAGTATCGGGAATGGCTGCCCATTAGGCGACAGCATGCCGTTCGACTGTACAGAATCCACGGCCTGTCCAGAGTTTGATTCATATTATTGGTGTGTTCCTCTTACAATCTGCACCCATCTGGCTAATACATGGGAACTGACACTCTTCAATACAAACAAGTAATTGGGTTTTGGAACCCACATCCTTCAGCCGAGTCATGCTACTGCATACCTAATATTCTATCATCTTTCTAAGGTTGTCAGTGGAATATGTGCTTTCTGTCCCTATCAGACCTCTCATACGATTGGGGAAATATACAAACTGAATCAGGGACATGGCATAACAACATCAGGGACACATTTAAATTATTGGTGCTATTAACCTGACACATTGACAGACTCAGAGCATATGAATTCATACACATTTTCTGAGGTAAATGATGTTTATAACTCTTAATTGTTGTCATTATTCATTACGTGTAATTCACCACCTTTCCTCCAAATGTCACTAGTTTTAGGAGGGATTAAGTGGGACAGAGTTAGAAACTGAGTCAAAATCAGGGACATCCCTGGAAATCGGGGACAGTTCAGAGGTATGGTCCCTATTTGTTCCCCCAATGGTTTATGTCCTGTCCAGTGGATGTGCTCTTAGGGGTTGAGAGGTATGGGCATCAGCTATGCCCATTTCAGAATATTACTTACATCCCCGGGGCAGTCCTAATATGACTGCACCAGCCAACACCTGCATGCCTAGGCCCATAATTGCATACCCATAGTTCCCCCACCTGCCACTCCTCTACAGCACTCATCCTTACTGTGGGTGCAGGTGGGGTATAAACACACCACTACACACTGCCCACTCTCCCGTGTCGGGACACATGTCGTACATTGTGTCGACCCATGGGTTATCAGGCTTGCACAACCTACTGGTCCATGTACATCTACAGCCTGGTTTGATAAGTCATTACCAGGACTGCCTCCGATCATTAATTTTTGGTGTCCCACAAGGGACATCGATGTCTATGTTTCAAGATTAGACCTGGCAGGTCTCTCCCACTGGTAGTATCCTGCCAGTGGTCTGGGAAGCAGTGGTGTGTTTACCTTTATTGTGTGTCTGTATGTCTCACCGGCCTAGCTGGGGGGTGGGGGTTGATGCTACGTGTTACACGTTTGTTTATTGGACCCCTCACCCCCATATGCATGGCCTGTGAACATATGTTACTCATAACTGCTGTATCATATCCTAGCTATATACATGTGTATATTTACAGTCACATATATATATATATATATATATATATATATATATATATATATATATATATTTACATTACTATATACAGATATATCTGTATATGTATGCATACATGTATATTTATATTTTGCTGTATATATATATATATATATATATATATATATATATATATATATATATATATATATATATATATATATATATATATATATATATATCACAACATATGGGTCTATGGGTGTCTGCATATGTATATATTTATATGTGGGTATGTATCTGTATTCTGTCTCTGTATGTATACATTTGTACTACGGAGAGGGAGAGGCTTATCTCTATGTCACTATGGGTAGATATACACACACATACCTCTACATATATACATCTACATCTGGTTATTCCATTCCTTGCCATATAGATTACACTTTGCTGCAGTGGGACTCGTAGTGGGTGTGGCTGCTCATTGGGTGATGCCTCTGCCCAATGAACACATTCACTTACATCCCTAGGGCTGTCCATATAGGCCCACATCAGCCAACACCTGCACACCTAGACCCATAAGTAGCTACCCATAGTTCCCCACCCGCACCTCCTCAACAGCACCCATCCTTACTCTGGGTCCTGGTCTGTTCTGGACACACCACTACACGCTGCCCACTCTCCACTTCACGGGACCCATTTCATACAATTGTCTCGGCCCATGGGTCATCAGGGTTTCCCACCCTTGTATTCCGAGTATGTATACACCCCAGCCAGAATGGTCGGTCTATCACCTTCTTTTGGTCTTGGCAATTTTTGGGGTGTCCCACAAGGGACGCTCCAGTCTGTGTTCCAAGATTAGAATTCACGGGTGCACTGTGTACCCCCCAGTTGTATCCTGCCTGTGGTCTGGGGAGCAGTGGACTCTTTACATTGTTTGTGTGTATGTTTCCCGTGTCCGGCTGGGGGGTGGAAGGTCATGCTACGTGTTTCATGTTTCTTGCTTGGGCTCCTCACTTCCATTGGCATAGCCTGTGAACATATGTCATTCTTGTGTGCTGTTTCCTATCATAGCTGTATATCTGTGTATATCTACACACACACACACACACACACACACACACACACACACACACATATATATATATATATATATATATATATATATATATATATATATATGTATATATATATATATATATATATATATATATATATATATATATATATATATATATATATATATATATATATATATATATATATATATATATATATATATATATATATATATATATATATGTGTGTGTGTGTGTGTGTGTGTCTGTAAAGCAATACATACCCCACGCAAACGCACTTACACATGCTTACTGGTGTTTATATATGCTTGACCTGCTTACTAGTGCCTTATTCATTATGACACTGACACTTCACTCCAGTTAACTTTTAATTGATATTTTGCAGGTTATACAGTGGACAGATGTCGCAATATGTTCATGTACAGATTACCGATGGTAAATGGTATGTGATACAGTGGGATTCGGTACAGGAATGTCTGTTCGTTAGGCGGTTGCTCTAACCAATACACTATTGCTGTGCTGCTTCATTTGCATATATACCCATATACCCATGGCTCCTGGTTCCCCAAACACACACCCCAATGCCTCCCTAACACTGCAGTCATCCATTCTCCAGTCGGATTTGCGGTGTATCCACACCACTACACATTGGCCACTCCCTACTCCTATAGACCCATCCCATCGGTTGACTCACTCCACGTATCCTCAGAACTCCCAAACATTTAGTCCACAAACATTGGTGACATGAGCGACCAAAAGAATACTATTCACAATTTTTGGGTTGTCCCACATGGGACATGCATGTGTTTATGTCAAGATTAGACTCTATACTTCATTACATCCTTACTCCCGTTAACATGACACTACAATAAATTAATAAGTATGACTATGTGGTAATGCACACATTACACATGAGAGCCTAATTATGTATGTGTTCAGCATATTTCTTTTACAAATAGACCGGTTTAGTAATTGGCGTTGCCATAGCAGGCAGATCACAGGAATGATTCCATGTGTGGGAAAGTCCTCACATTTGATTATTTTCAGCACAGCACTGACTTCAGACATTGTACACACTTCTGCATTTTAGCAGTTTCATCCCATCCCTCTTCTGCACAACCTATTATTCTATCTACTGTCGAGGTTTGTAAGGGCACATTCATGTTATTTATGTCTGCAAATGGAATGAATGTGTTACAGAGAATGTACTTCTACATATTGATGTCTGCATGTGTGTATGCATATATACTTATAACGAACTCGCTGACCTCCATGGGCGGTCCAATTAGAACCAGCCCATCCAACCCTGGCACGCCTGGCTCCATAATTTCATACCCATAGTTCCTCCACCCCACCCGTGTTCAAAATACATGCATACCATCCATTGTCCACTTGTTATCGCAGCCATGACACACCTCCACACATTGCCCTCTCCAGAGCATTAGGGGCCCTACACGTATGTTGTCCCAACCCATGTATTCTCAGGCTCTCCCACCATTTAGTCCTTGAACATACCTGCCCTTGCTTGTGTAATGGTCGGATGGCCAAATGGTCTATCAATTTTTGGGTAGTCCCACCAGGGACTACCCTCTGTGTGTAAAGTAGACTTAGCAAATCAACAATGTTACTCCCACTGGTAATATCCTGCCTGTGGTGTGAGTAGCAGTGCTTTGCTCACTCCTGCCCAGCTGGATATGACATACGCTGACAGCGCTATATAATACTGGGGTTGCTGTTGATTCCCTTCTCATTCCTTTTGTATGCTTTATTGTTACATCATTCTTTCTTCATATATATATATATATATATATATATATATATATATATATATATATATATATATATATATATATATATATATATATTATATATCTGTATATACTTATATACATTTCCTATGCTGGGCACTGCTTAGACCCACGCAAGTGCACTCAGACTTGCTTACTGGTACTTATATGTGTTTACTGCTGCTTATTTGTGCTTACACCTGCTTACTAGTACCTTATTCATTATGACAGTGCCACTTTGCTTGAATGATATTTAAGTTAAATATCTCATGCGATACTCTTATGTTGGTTTTACAGCAAAACAACATTCATTCCACATGGAAAATGATATGTGCTATTGTTGGGCTCAAACCGTGAATGCCTGTTTGTTAGGCGGATGCTCTAAACACTACACTATTGACACTTACGTTGATTCTGCATGTTTTTCTCTATTTGAATGAATATGATGTGTAAGCTACGCTCAGCGGAGGGCAGCGACGCGCAGACATGCTGCGCTTTGCTTACACCTTCGATATTGCAGCAATTCAAATGTATAATAGGGACACAGGGACAGGGAATCTAATTGTGAAAGTTCTAGGGACAGGGCTCAACATTCCACTACATGCTTGTGTGTTTACTACTTCGATTTTATTTCACTGTTTGTGGACACTCTTGTATGCTTAGCATACATTTCGGTATCCACGGACACTGACTTACTATTAGGGGCTGGCTCTACTAGTAGGCATAGTAGGTTTTGCAAGTATCAGGGCATGTTTACGCCTCCATAGAGCACTTGTACACGCCCCCTGCACTCGCACACGTTCCCTGTGCATGTCGAGGGTGCAGCAGCGTGCTCTCATACATATTCATATGGCACTGCTGTGCTGTCTGTAGTGAGGACGCTCAGCGCAAGGCTAAAACCGTCCTTGCGCCGAGCTTCTTGAATCCCGGGGAGTGTGTGTGTGTGCCAAATCTGCTTATTTAAAATATCTGATATAAATAATGAAAGGGAAGAAACTCAAAACAAAATAGATGAGAGCTATGATAAAAGCTGGGCTGAGTTCAGCAAACATGTATTGTCATCGGTAGGCCACATCAGTGAATAAACACAAAACAGGATGATGTGTGTACAGTTTTTGTGAGTATTCCATTGATAACCATCTCAGTGAAGTTCATTTGGTCAGTTTTAATGAAGCCCCTAAGGCCAAATGGGGAAACCATCACAAATAATATAACTTGCCCTGAAGACCAATGATCTTCAAATTAATTATATTAGTTGGAGGATAAAGGGTCATGGTTCATTACTTGACCACCCAACTAAATAGGTTTTAGTGAATCAGTTATCAGAGGCATCAGTTATTATTAATTTAATTAATTAAATTTATTAATTTCTTTGTTTGTTTGCTTTTCATATACCATTTCAATAACTTAGTCTCTACAGACGTAAATATAAAAAGTCACCACAGATTATTACAGGTATCACAGTGGGCTGCAGAAGAGGTTGCATGTACAGACACATAAAGCCTGTTCAGAAGTATGGGTAAGGAAGGTACTTCCATGATGGTAGTACTCATGCCAATCACAAAAGGTTTTGCTACTATAACCATAATTGGTGGTGATTATTTCACAGTTTTGAGTAGCCTAGCAATAACTTTTTTATAGGTCCACAGTCGGTGCTTTGAAATGCTTTCAATCTGCTCTCCAAAGCTGCAGTTCACATTATCCATTTTAGTGTAACATTGACATATGTGCCATAACAGATACCTGGTTCAAAGCAGCAGAAAGCACCCCTGCACTACCAGGCTATAACTCATTCCATACCTTTTGGCCCCAGAACTTGGACTGAAGCTCCAAAGGTGCTTGTGTGTCCATATTCATAAAGGATGTGCACATCTCCTGACTGGTAGCCCAACATAACACATCAGAGATACTTCAGGTGCAGCTAACAGTGGGTAAGACAGGGATTCAGGTCGTAGCCTGGTATAGGTCCCAAACCATGCCCCAAGACACTCACTCCACTTTTCTAAGCACCCTGGAGAATATTAGGGTCCAACCTAACACTCTTGTACTGGGCAACTTCAACTACGCCTCCATTAACTGGGAAAACTACTCATGTACCAATACACTTGTCCAACGTTTCCTGGAATTCATTAATTCCAATGCCCTGGACCAGCTCATTCTTACCCCCCACTAGAAGTAGCAACATCCTTGACCTGGTCATTACTAACATGAGCGACCATTCCTCTACAGCAATAGTCAACTCCTCCTGGGTTAGATCCGACCACAAACTAATCACCTTGGAAATCCACATCTCTTCCACCACCACCCCACCCCCGCAAAGGTAACCACCATGAAAAACTTCTTCATGGCTAACTTTGGGCTCCTAAGAACAGGATAACTTCACGGCACCCATGCAAATGGAGAATAGTTGCATGACTGCCGAATCATACACCAACGCACTGTACAAACACTTAAACAAATGCATAGATCTTGCCATACCCAATAGAACCAAGATGCTCTCCTCCAAAAAACGGAAGACAATCTGGTGGTCCCCTGCCATAAACAAACTCTGCAACAGAAGGAGGAAACTGATGCAGAATAAGGTGAAGTCCCAAGACTGGAAAAACTCTCTTATCAGCCTCAACAAAAAGCTGAGATCCCTCATCAAATCCTCTAAAGCTAGCTATGAAAACAGAATTGCAGCAGATAATAAAAACAACCACAAGGCCTTCTATAGTTATGTAAAGAACCTCCACAGCAATACCCAGATTTGCTCTGAGCTACTGCACAATGGTACCTCCTATACTGAGCCATCAGATATTGCCAATATACTGGCTGACAGATTCAGTGCCAACTTTACCTGTCTCTCCCCACCCAAAGGACCAATCGCAATACCAGTAGATTGCCAGGCACCCAATATTACTGCTGCACAGGTTAGAAAAGCACTGTCCAAGGCCGAGAATACAGCTTCTATGGGACCTGACAATATTCCTGGCTGTGTTCTACATGAACTACAGAGTGAACTGGTACCTCACCTGTGTGCCCTGTTCAATCACAACCTCACCTCAGGTTTTGTCCCTACTGAATGGCACACTGCTATAGTCATTCCTCTCCACAAAGGAGGAGCGACTACAGACCCTGGGAACTATCACCCCATTGGCCTGACAAGTCTGATATGCAAAGGTATGGAACAGATCATCATGGACCTAATAAACAAGGATATAGGGACTCTCCAAACTCTGGATCCCACACAGATGTTCTTCATGTTTCACTGTTGCAGTCATCACATTTGGGTTATTCCTGCCAGGGTAGCCCTCAGCCTGCCTGAATACCAGAGGCTTAGTATTTCTGTGTCAGTTGCTGTCGCTTCTGGACTGATGTCAGGTCATCAGTAGTATAAAGTAAGGCAGCCGATGCCATTACATCAGTCTTTCTTGCCGCGGAGCCCGAACCAGAAGCAGTTCGCATGAGTGCCGGTCGGCCGCTACCTGAGTTTCATCTTCCAAATTGAAGCTGAAGTCTTCTAAAACTAAGTACCTCATTGGGGATCCTTTTGTCTTGCACTAACTGATGTCAGAAAAAAGTTAACAATTGTCTCGCCTGTGGAAAGCAAATACCACACTGAGACTTTCATTCTTACTGCGTCACTTGGTTAGGCCAAGACCACGACATCCCCTGCTGTCGCTTTTGTGCTTTGTTCAACATCAGAAGTATACATCATCAGGCCCTTATTGTAGCTAGATATTTTCACTTACAGTCCTCGAATTCTGATATGGCTTCAGTAAGCCATCCGACAGCAGATCTTCCAAAAATACATAAGGATAAAGACAGAGACAGACTGCACAGGTCCAAACCTACCAACGACGCTTCCGTTAAGCTAGTCATCAGTTCTCTGGTTCTCAGTGAGGCACTTTCGCAGCCCCTGATGCCCGCTTCTGTGGATTCACAGGCCGCTACTGAGACCCTTTCAGAGTCCGGTATGCTGCAAAAATCCTCTTTGGCTAAGGATCCTGCGGTTGTCTCTCCCTTGGATGGGTCAGAGCTGCTGAGCACGCACTGGCTTCTGAGGAAGTACTTCACACTACCGATTCTCGACACAAAGTGACAACTTATTTCACGTCTACTGTTCTTTCAAAAACTACTGAGTTTCTAAGGCCCAGGGTACGAACCACACCCAAGAAACCGAAAACTCAATCTCAGGCACCTGCTTCCTTGCCTCAGTCTCAAATGCTTAAAATGGCAGAAGGCCTTATCATGCTTATTAGTGGAAGCCAAGCTACTCCTTCCAAAAGAAAAGTGATCTGTCCCCAGTAGTTTTGTCTGAACAGGAGTCTGATGACTCTGATGCATCTGAATATGAAGACATGCAAACCCCTCTCTGCTTATGAGGATTCTGATGCAGAGGACTCCATTCCTTCAGCCTCTCCCCCCCAGGACTTTTCCTTTGGAGAAACCCTTCATACCTTAAGGGAGCATTTTCAATGGGAAAGTCAGGACTGCCCTCAATCTAAAAAGAGACTCAGGGAATTCTTAGATCTTCCACACCACAGAACCCTGGCCATTCCCCCAGTCCTGGATGTTGTGGAGGATGTTTTCCTGGAATCCACTTTGACTCCTGACACCCTCCCTCCTGCACCCATAAAACCTGACAGTTATTACAGAGTCCCTGACTCACACAAATTCCTTTTTAAAAATCCTACTCCTAACCTTGAGGTAATTTCTCAAGGGCCTAAAGGAATTAAAGCAACCTCTGCTTAGAATCCCACCCCCACCGCCCCGATAGGGATTCCCGAGCACTAGACAGATGGGGTAAAAAAGTATACACCTCTGTTACTCTTGCTATCAGAGCACTAAATTGCCAATTCCATATGTTAAAATTTCAGCAACATACCATGGAACTCCTCAAACAAAAAGTGTCTTCCTTTCCTGCTTGTGCAGAATCTAAAGAGTTACAAGAGTTAATGCATTCTGCAAGTCAATTAACTAAACACACCTTGCACTGTGGTTTTGATGCCCTAGAAGCTTCTTGCAGGCAACAGTCACTGGTTCTGTCCTTAGAAAGCATGCATGGCTTAAGGAACAGCCCTTGACACACCATGTTAAATCTATATTGTTGGATGCACCCTTGCACAAAGACAACTTATTTGGCACTAAGGCAGAGGAATTCTTAAAAAAGATGGAAGAAAAAGCTAAATCTATGCAGACAGTTAAGGATTTCTTACAGGTCCGGCCACCCAGGTTCAGCAGGCATTGCCCTCCAAGCACTGGTCCTTTCCTGCTCCCATCAGGTTAGTTCAACCCAGACCCCATGGAAGCAGACCCCCCCCCCCCCAGACAGCATCCACAGCGAATGTAGAGATCAAAACAGTGGAATTCCTCCACTTCAAAAACAGGGAGTTCTAAGCCACCATATCATGGTAGGAACTCACAATGACTTTGCCTCCCACACCAACCATCAACTCAGCAAGTTCTGCACCAGGGAGCATCACTGCATGGCTTGGAAAGTGGATGCCCTGTCCTTTCCCTGGGTCACTCTATCAGTCTGTGCCTTTCCTCCACTACCTCTCATCCCCAGGTTACTGCTCAAAATAAGGGAGGAAAAACCAATGACAATTCTTATTGCTCCAGACTGGCCTCACCAGCACTGGTACCCACTGCTACACAGCCTGTCACCACTGCCACCATGGCATCTCACTCAGATCCCAACCCTCCTGACCCAGCGGGAAGGAGAATTCATGCATCCCCAATTGCACGCCCTCAGTTTGGCAGCTTAGCTTATTTTCTAACCACTGATCAATCTGCCAACCTCAGTAAAAAGGTTCTATATTTTATACATGAGGCCAGATGCCCTAGCTCTAGAAAGTCTTGTGCTGACAAATGGAAAAGGTTCTGCATCTAGATTCAGGCTAAGAGAGCTGATATGGCACAGCCCTCCCTTCATCTCATCCTGGATTACTTAACTGACCTGCTACACAGTGGTCTCTCTTTTTCCTCTATTAAAATTCATGCCTCTGCTATCTCTGCTCATTTCCTCACTGAGCAGCCCCTTTTCTCACACCCTCTGATCAAACAATTCCTAAGAGGGGCTAGCAACTTGAGGCCACCTAGAAGAGCACCTACCCCAGCTTGGGACCTTAACTTTGTGTTGGAAAAGCTCACCCTGCCCCCCTTCAAACCAGCATCTTCAGCAGAGTTAAAATTTCTCTCCTGGAAGACAGCTTTCCTTCTGGCCATCACTTCAGCCAGAAGGGTCTCTAAGCTACAAGCACTCATGGCTGTGGAGCCCTTTATCATCTTCCATGCTGACAGGGTTTCCCTCAGGACTAACCCATCCTTCATGCCCAAAGTGGTGTCCAGTGTGGCTCTCAACCAATCCATTCATTTGCCCACCTTTTTCCCTAACCCACAGAACAAGGGGGGAAAGGATCCTGCACTCTCTAGATGTGCACAGACAGCTCAGATTCTATTTAGACAGGACTAAATCCTTCAGAAAGTCTGATCAATTGCTGGTTAGCTTTGCTGCAGGGGCAGAGGGCAAAGCCATCTCCAAACAAACAATTTCCAAATGGATAGCACACTGCATCCATTTCTCTAACAAGCAACATAGAAAGCCTCCCCCTAAGGGGGTCAGGACTGACTCCACCAGAGCAGCCTCCACCTCTGCAGCTTTCCTCAGAGGAGTCCCCACCAGGACATCCTGGAGGCTGCCACCTGGACATCTGTTCTCACTTTCCCCAACCATTACCACCTGCCTATCTTCTCCAAATACAGAGCAGGCTTTGCCATTGCAGTCTTGCAGGGTATCCTAGCCAGCTCCTAATCTCCTTGACTGCCTCCACCCTTTTCCTCAGCTTTGGGACTCAACAAAAAATGTGATGACTGCAACAGTGAAACACAAAGAACATAGTGCAGTTGTGTACACTTACCATAAATGTAGATGTTTGAGTGTATTCACTGGTGAGATTTATTTCCTCCCGCCATCCCCTCTTCTTTCTTATCTCTCCTTACAAGGGATATTTTGGTATTTAATTTCTACTGGTAGGGTTCTTCCACCAGAACCTGGCTCCCACTTGTGGGGTCCTGACAGTTAGGGCAAGAAAAACTGATGTAATGGCATCGGCTGCCTTACTTTATACTACCGACAACCTGACGTCAGTCCTGAAGCGACAGCAACTGACGCAGAAATACTAAGCCTCTGGTATTCAGGCTGGCTGAGGGCTACCCTGGCAGGGATAACCCAAATGTAATGACTGCAACAGTGCATACACTCAAACATCTACATTTATGATAAGTGTACACAACTGTACCTTTGTATATGTGAAGTGTAGCTCATGCCTGCTCAACTTGGTCAACTTTTTTGAGTCAGTCACCAGAGCTGTGGATGAAGGCAAGGTGGTTCATACAGCCTACCATGATCTGGCCAAGGCCTTTGATACCATTTCCCACTAAAGAATCATAGAAAAACTCACTAAGCTAGGCATCAACCCTTATATCACTAGGCAGGTTGCAAATTGGCTCACAGATAGAACCCTCAGTGTGAAAGTAGTTGACTCCAAGTCAGACTGCTGACCAGTCAAGAGTGGAGTTCCACAGGAATCAGTCCTGAGTCCTCTCCTGTTTGGCATCTACTTCTCAGAAGTCCAGACCAACACGAAGGGACTCTGGCTGACAAAGTTTGCAGATGATTGCAAGTTGGGAGCCATTATTAACTCCCCAAGTGATGTTGATATCCTACAGAAAGGCCTCACTGTGACCAATGACTGGTTTCAGAACCATGGCATTAAGCTCAGTGCCAAATAATGTGTCATCATCCCCTTAGGGAAAAACCCAGTTCCCATGAACTACCACATCAATTGTAGTCCACTGAACATCGAAGGTGTTATAAGAGATCTGGGAACACAGGTTGACAGCAACCTCTCTTTTGACCACAGCACTGTCACTGTGGTCAGAAAGTCCTTCTATGTGGCACATCTCATTACTAAGGGTTTTGCATCCAGGAAGAAAGAGGTCAGTCTCTCTCTCTACTCTTCCCTCATTAGGCCAATCATCAAGTACAATGCCCCATTTGGCATGTACCTCCCTAGACACCTGCAACAACAGGAGAGGCCACAAAAGTACCTCACAAAGAGGATCCTAGGCCTTAAACATTTGTCCTATATGGACAGACTCAAAAAACTCCAACTATTCTCTGTCTCATATCGTCTACTTAGAGGCAATCTCTGCTTGACTTACAAAGCCATGTGTAACCCAGCTCTGTTAGAAATTCTACATCTAAAGAAATCCCAATCCTTCCACACCACACACTCCAGAGACCTCAACCTCATTACCACAATCAACAGAACATGCTGGAGGGACAGGTTCATAACCCAGAGACTGCCCTTGCTATGGAATAGACTTCCCATACATGTCAAACAGAGCACCTCACTGGCCCTCTTCAAGAGAAATCTTGATGAGTGGATGGGAAATAGAAAATTCACCCAGGGATTACTCCAGTGGCTCTACTCAACAGACGCACTGGAAACTAAGGTTGGGTGGCACGATGCCAAGGTAATCATATGGGCTAGACTTGTAAAGGCTCCAGGGCCATTAGCCTAGTATGACAAGACTACACACCTATGAACCTGTGAACCTATGAACTAAGGAGAAATGTCATGCAGTGTGCAGTACTAATGTTGTTGATGGTTTCTTCTTAGCTCTGCTAGCATGGTGCTTAGGTGTTTTGTATGCATGACACCCACATGAAATTGTTCATCAAAGTGTTACACAAACTATGACTATGTAACATTAGTGGAAGGTTCTTCTGTTAAGTGTTTACTTCATTCTCCTGTCAATTAGTTTTCCAGTTCTTCTCCCAACAAATATACATAAGACCTACCAGAAGAGTGAAAATCATAACTTGTGATTTTGGTGGTATTTATACTTAGTATATGCTAATTGCAGCTAATTTCACTGCACTTGCACTGAGTGTCTACATATTTCTTTCTGAACCAGAGTTAAAGATCTTGTTTACATAACTGAATACTGGCAGTTGAAAACTTGACAGAGAAAAAAAAAAGAAATGTATCAGCAGTGAAAATTTAATTTAATTTAATTTAATTAATTTAATTAAATTTAATTAACATTTGTTTACTGGGAAAGTCCAACTAGGGCAGAGTCCATTTTCACCAAAGGACCTGGGAGAAATGCTCCAGATGTATAACATTTAACTGGTATGACAAGGAGTTTGTGGCTTTATCACCATACTCACAATCTACTTTTACTAATATTGTTATCATATATTTATAGTATATAGTATATTTATAGTATAAAAACATTTTGTGCTAAATGAGATAATGTGACTCAGGTGCCTATTGCAGTTCACTTTGTATGACAGGTCTGGACAAAATAGGCCAAACCTTTGGTTGCCTGGTACTATAGAAATAAAGACAAACAAAAGAAAAAAGTATTAAGTAGCACTACGCAGTATTCTATCCATGGACATTAGCTGGAAATATAAGTTTTATTGATTTGTTTGCAACATTTTTATGACAAATCAGAAGGACTCTGCTGTTCTTACTTTGCAAGCAAGTTACAGAATCAGAGAGCTAGGCTATTCTCAAATAATGATAGCATCATGCAATAGTACTGAAATAAAACAATGCAGAACCATCAGTCGACATTCAGAAATGTGATGTCATTTGATTTTATGAAGTAATAGTAATTAAAAACATAATAACAAAGGGCTAAGTGACAACCATGGTTAGTAGGTTCACAGGACAATACCAAGTTAATGATCCTAATGAAACTTTTTAAGCCTAGCCATGCTTGTCAAAAATATTAAGAAAGTATTGGTCCCTTAGGTTGTGTGGGAGGTATATAAACTTAGGTATGAGTAGTTGAGCATTTACAAGTTTCCTTTGTCTAATAAAGACATAGGTGAGAGACCCAGGGTAAATTTACAATTGCCCCTCCACCAATCCAAGTTTCACTTTAATCACCCCACATCTTAATACCCTGCTCAGTCTCAGCCTCTCCACATGATATGTGCCCATAGAATGGCGCACGGCAATGGTGGTCCCGCTACACAAGGGTGGGGCCACAACTGACCCTGGGAACTACCGACCAATAAGCCTGACCAGTCTGATCTGTAAGGCTATGGAGTGAATCATTATAGTACTCATAAATGGAGAGATTTGGAACCTCCAGTCGCTGGACCCCACACAGTTCAGCTTCGTCAAGGGCAGATCATGCCTCCTGAACTTGGTGGATTTCTTTGAGACAGTTACTCAGGCTATAGATAAGGGAAAGGAGGTACACATGGCTTACCCTGACCTTGCTAAAGCATTTGACACCATTCTCCATTCAGGTATTATTGATAAGCTCACCAGCCTGGGCATAAACCCTTATGTCACAAGATGGATCGCAAACTGGCTCTCAGACAGATCCCATAAAGTAAGAGTAGCAGGATCTATGTCTAAATCCAGACCAGTAACGAGTGGTGTGCCTCAGTTCTCTGTCCTGGGGCCCCTCCTGTTTGGCATATACTTCTCAGAAGTACAGGCAAGCACGGAAGGGCTGTGGCTGACTAAGTTTGCGGACGGCTGCAAACTGGGTGCTATAATAGAGTCTCCGGCCGACATGGAGATCCTCCAGAAGGGCCTAAATGAGACTGATGCATGGTGTCAAAGCCATGGTCTCAAGCTAAATGCAAAAAAATGCATAGTAATCCCCTTTGGAAAAAAACAGAGTACCTGCAAACTACAACATAGGAGGTAATCCCCTGAAATCTGAAGAAGAAATAAGGGATCTAGGGACCCAAGTAGATAGTCAGCTTTCCTTTGATAACCATATTGCCAAAGTGGTTAGAAAATCCTTCTATGTGACCCATCTGATTATGAAAGGGTTCGTATCAAGATCTAAGGATGTAATGGTGCCCCTCTACTCTTTCCTCATCAGACCCATTATTGAGTACAATGCACCAATTGGAATGTACCTGGCTAGACATCTCCAGCAGCTGGAGAGACCACAAAGGTACCTAACCAAGAGGATTACTGGCCTCAAACAGTTGCCCTGTGCAGCACGATTGAAAAAGCTAAGACTGTTCTCTGTTGCATACAGCTTTCTCAGAGGCGATCTCTGTCTAACGTACAGAGCCATGTCCAACCCAGAATTGTTGAACATGCTCCATCTTAGCAAAACCAAATCAACTCGAGCTACATGCTCCAGGGATATAAACCTCAACACAACAATGAATAGAACATGCTGGAGGGATAGATTCCCTTCGCATAGACTTCCCTTACTATGGAACAGGGTCCTGATCTACATAAGACAGAGCCCCTCACTATCACTCTTCAAGAGGAACCTTGATGAGTGGATGGGTAACAGAAAGTACACACCGGGGATCACACCAGCAGCACTACTAGATAGGGGCCAAGGGTACTAGCTGCTAGTACAAGGGTCTAGGAAACTACTGAAGGGGTGGTGAATACCGCACAACGTGGCTGGGCTAATATATGCCTTTGGGCAGATAGCCCAATACCAACCTATGAACCTATAAGTACAGGGAAGAACTTTGCTTCACATGGATGGGAAGCCTGTTCCAGAGAGGACATATCCTCTGAGAAACATAAAGTCCCTCCAGCATATCCTGTTTATATTGCAGGCAAGGTTTGGGTCCCTGGATCATGAGTTTATGATGCCATTTGATTTGTGGGTGTGCAACAGGTCCATTAAGGCTGGATCAAAGGATGCTTTGGAGGCCAGGCATATGTCGACTCTCAGTAGCCTATAGGAGACAGACTACAAAGACAAGGTTTTGAGGTGGTCTGCATCGGACTTGTTTTCTAAAATGTGTATTATTTTTTTAAGAAGCTCTAAAGAAGCTTCATTTGTTGCATATGCCTGGCCAGGTATATGCTGAAGGTGGCAATGTACACAATGACTGGTCTTATTAAATGAAACTATGACATCTTTGGACCTGGACAACATACCCTTACTTATATCTTGTGCAACATTGAATGATTTCATTACTACAGCTGACACATGCTGATCAAAGCCTAAGTCATTGTCTGCATGCATTCCCAAATCCCTAACTACTGGTATGGCATTGAGTTTAAGATCGTACCAATTATTAGTCTGTGACAGGCCTTCTTGGATGGTATTTGTGTCTTTAAGGGATTCGATGACTGCACCTAATTTATAGTCATCTGCAGACTTGGCCAGTCAGAGGCCTTTGATGCTAGCCTTGACTTCAGAGAAGAAGATGTCAAACAAGAACAGCCCCTGCACTGACACTGAGGCACTCTGCTATTGAGCAGCCTTTTTGTGGTGGTAGAATCCCCTGCCCTAACTTCTTGGGTTCCTGTCTGTGAGATAGCTGGCTACCCAGTGGGTGACTTAGGGGTTAATACCTAATTCATTGAACTTGTTTACAATGCCTGAGTGGGGTACTGTGCCAGAATATTTGACCAGGTTGAGGTAGGCACAGTACACCATCTTGCCCTTGTCCATTGCTTTGCTGACCTTCTCAAAGAAGTCCATGAGGTTGAGTAGACATGACCTGCCCTTAATGAAACCAAACCAACTTTGATCCAGTGTATGCAGGTTTCATACATCATCATTTAACATATCCATGACTATTCTTTCCATGGCTTTACATCTTAGAATAGTCAGGCTTATGAGTCAGTAGGTCCCTGGGTCCATGGATGGCCCACTCATGTGCAGGGGGATAACTGCTGCAATCCTCCATTCATTTGATATAAAGCCTGTTTGGAGGCTGTGGCTAAATAATGATTCTGGTGGGCTGAAAACTCGTACTTGATGCTATTTAAGAGGCATCTTGGGATATTGAAGGAGTTATGATTGTGGGTGTTTTCTAATGGATGTCTGGGGGGGGCGGTTAAAACTGGAGCTACATTTGTCAGGCAGTAGATTTGGTATATCTTCTGATTCAGTACACGTGACTCCCACTTACTATTAATTCAGTACATTGTTGTGTATTGTCTTTGAGGTTCCAGACTTAGCTGAAAAAATCTTTTTGATTGTCCTTGGCCTGAGAGGCTATTTTTAACTTATATGTGGCTCTGGTAGACTTGATAAGTCCCCTGAGTTGCTTGTTTAGATTGATGAGGCAGTTTTTACCTTGATAGGTATTGCACCTCCTATTTTTTTCCATGATTTTCTTAATTTTGTTGTACAACCTACTGATATTTTGATTCCAACAAGGTGGCTTATTTTTTGAATTAATTTTGCACTTGTTACAAGTGGGTACTGCTGTCACTGTGCAGCTGTTAATATGATTATACAGGAATTACATAAACAATTCCATATAGGCAGTAGTGATATCTAAGTTTAGGGAGCTTGGAATTTTGCCAGGGTGTCACATAATAATAGGAAGTTTATCTTAGAATAATTCCTAAAAAGTTTTAGGGTTAGCTGGGGTTTCAGGTTTTATTTTTATTTGAGACAGTTTTATGGTCCGACCTGACCAGTGAGAACACTATACTAGGGGTGGTGCAACATTATCCCATGCTTGTGAGAACCAGGTCAAGGATTTTTGTGGCAATACAGATTAGCTGATCAGGTGTTGCTCCATCACAGCAACACAGATTGCATCTAATGGCAATTACCCGTTAGATGTACACAATCAGAACATATGCAAATCTCTCACAACAGGGATTATCAACTCAGGGTACAACTGACATAGGTATGCATACACACTCAGATTGTTGTATTACTGCATGGAAAATAATATGGGACACACACCAGTGCTACACATTCCTATCTCTATAATATAATAACATGAACAAAGAGAAACTACATAGGACATAATGCAGAATGTTTAATAGCTGCAGAAAAAATATATCATAGTAAAGTGGTAATTCAATAAAATGAGTTAAATATGTTTACAACACTGTTTGACATACTCTAACACATTCTAGGGCAGCCTCGCTGATGTCTCACACCACAGTCTGCTCTGCCCAAACCATGTACAGAAACATGTTGCCCTGGTTGATCCATAGAGGAGATTGATGGGATGACAATACTATGTTGAAGTGAAGAAGCATAACTGTGAGTTGACGGCCTAGTTGTGACTGGAAGGACCACAGTAGATGGGCTAGCAGTTGAACTCTGTCCAGGTTGGACCGCAGACAGTAGTTTTTGATGGCCAATGGTGATTCTGTGGACAGGTGGACTGACTGTCCTAGGTTGCAATCTGCTCAGTACAGTCAGGGAATGCAGAATCCTGCTTGTAGTATGACACTGTTGCAGTACCATATAGGCTAGAGTTTCTATCAACTGTGCCACAGCTGGAAGAGTGTTATTCTGAGGAGCCAATGCAGCCACATTCTCACCGTGCCTGTATTCTTGTCCTTCATGTATGATACATAGCTGGTATGCCACATGATCTGTGGCATGTGCATGTGCACGGATGTCTGACTGATGCTATTGCTGTGACCATTCATTTGCCTGCAACAGGAGGCGGGCATCCTCTGACACCTGACCATGCACATCTGCTCACCTATGTCTAATGCAGTGCCCTAGTTCTGGTTGTTGTGGGAAACTGCCCTCAGCAGCAGTCTTAGCTAGAGTCTGTTGGTCAATGGCTTCACCCTGTTCAACATTCACTATGTGCCATCATTCCCTGAATGGCTAGACAGGTTGACCTCCACATGTGTGGCTACAGCTGCAGCAACATCACTGTCAACATTATGGATGGACTCTCCAAACCCTTCAAGATCCTGTGTGCCAGGGACCATAATACCATACTGAGACACATCTGGAACCACATCATGATTGCTAGATGGGCTGATGGATAATACAAATAGTTGATGTGCTACAAGATACAAAGACACAAATTAGGACAATATGCTTGCATCACGTGATGGATATCATTAAAGACATATGACATATATCTCACTGCAATGTTACAAATAATAATGGGCAGGATTCACGAAGCCTCCGTGTAAGAGTTACAAGGCTTACACGGAGCCTGCAGTTAAACGGTGTGACGTCAGCATGTCATGCATATGCATGAGGGCATGCTGAATCACACCTAAGGCTTACACGGTCCGTGGAAGACAGTAGGGGGCATGTCTGTAGGCCGAGTCCTGCAAACGGACACGCCCCCAGAAGAGTAAAAGTCCCGAAAGTAAACCCCCATGACAGAGTCCGTGTAAATGTGAATAAACACAACACAACACATGCCCCCACAGACAATGAACATAAAATATATAAATGAACATGGTTATATATTTTTTTAAATTGTAAAGATGTTTGCCCATGAGTGCGCTTGTTGGCACGGGCGTGCCCGTAACTTAGCCACAGTTAGCAGTCAGTGGAAAAGCATATAAGAACTACATATGCAAAGTAAGCCAAGAAGCAATAGCGTAGCGGTAGAGACATCGGCTGAAGAGCAGGCAGTCATGGTTCGAGCCCCCCAACATCAATTTTTATTTTTAGTGAAATAAGCACAAAACAAGTCCCTGACATATATGTACACATATAAAATTATATTTTATGTAAAATGTAATGAAATGGGCCATTTATTTTGAAGAAATGTGAGATAACAAAATAATAAAAAATGTCAGATGTGCCTATAGCTGAGCTACAGTTTAATAAGTTGAGTGCATCTGCCCGTAGGTGAGCAGTGGTTTAACAGGTGTAAAATGAGTGCCCGTAGGTGAGCAGTGGTTTAACAGGTGTAAAATGAGTGCCCGTAGGTGAGCAGTGGTTTAACATGCTGAAACTGTGTGCCCGTAGCTGAGCTGAGCGTAATATGCGTGCTGACAGCCAAATGACGCGTAAACCAGTGTACCCCATTTGCGCGGAGCTGGGCGCCGCGCCAAGCTGACGGGCAACGTTGAGCAAGCTGTAACAAAACTGCCTTTACACAGACACACCTCCTAGCCTGTGTAGACAGTCATAAAATATAAAAAGCAGTGGCCAGGTTCGAACCCAGGATAACATGCACCATAGTCAAGGTACTGAACCACTAAGCCATGACAGTTGCACTTAGAAATGCAGTAATAGCAAATATATAGGAATGAATAGAAAGAGGAGCATGACAAAGCAGGTTTTGTGAAGCTGATACAATTCCAAAATGGCCAATCACAGATAAGTGCAGGAAAAACGGCATATATAAGCCCCATAGGCGGGAATACACAGCATAACCAATTGTAGAACCAACTTGCAGCCAGAATGTCAGGTGTAGGTGAGGGTAGTTGCTTTCGAGCACAGAGGTGGGGCGTTGAGGAGTCCAAATATATGGTTTGGCTCCTTGTCCACAATGCAAAAAGAGAAACAGGAGTGCACCAATAGCTAGAAAATCAACAAACTGCAGCAAGTTTACCATTTATTGTCGAAAATAAAGTAAGCGCTTTCACGTCCTACGACGCTTCATCAGACTTCAATAAAATTCATGTAAAAATGCAGCACCTTAAATACATCTTCCTTGATTAGGATTCATCAATTAAGAAAACAATTGATGTCAATTAAAGTGCAAATTGTAAATCTCAATGCCAACGCTGTAGAGACATGAAAAAAGTATACTATAATTAAATAACATTTTACCAAAATCATTTTAAAAACCTGTTTATATATGTATATATTAAATATATAAAATTTCATGTTTGTAGCAAATATAAATATATACAAAAACATATAAAATATATTTAAAACTAATGTTTAAGTGGTCGGGCTGCTAAAAATGGTTTCAGTGTAACTTTGTCATTTAAACCATATTTATAAGCCTGCAGCCTGACGATCCACTTATTTTCCATTTCCTCCAATTTATTTTTAAAATTCCCTAATCTATAAGTCCTTGCAACTATCTCTAGTACCTGAAATTTGAAAGAATGACTGAGGCCATATTCAAGGACATGTTGAGCTAAAGCATTAGTAATGTTTTCCTTCTGTATCGCATATATGTGCTCCCTAATTCGCTCCCTTAATGTTCTATTTGTTTTGCCAACATAAAATTTTAAACATGATTGGCATTGGGCTAAATAAACCACATCTATGGTTCTACAGTCAGCATATCCCTTGAAGCTGTGAACCCTTCCAGTATGAGGATGTTTGAAAGTATCACGTACTTCTATATATTTACATTGGTTGCAGGTACGGCATGGGAAAGTGCCTATCCTCTGTGATGAGACATGTTGGATCTTGTTCTCTTCATAACATAGCAGCCTATTTAAAGATTTCATGTTTTAATAGGCTACACTAGGCTTATCACTTACTATCTGTCTAAGTTTATTGTCACTTGTTAAAAACTTCCAATTATTATCAATAATTTGTTTAATGTGCTTGTTCCTGTTAGTAAACGGAATCACCAGTCTAGTATTACTGGTTGTGGTGTTTGAATTGGAAGGACAGCAAGTGTGGCTAGTTCTTCTTCCAAAAAATGGTGTCCCTTTGCCCCTCCTGTGTATATTCCTTGTCTTAATGGCTTGCTGTACCTCTGTTTCCCTATATCCTCTAGATACAAAGTTGTCCTTCAAATTGATTTGTTCCTGTCTAAAAACTGCTTCTTGTGTTGTTAGTCTAGATATTCTTAGTGTCTGGTTCTCAACAATATTGGAATATATATGCCGAGGATGCATACTATTTCTGTGTAGTAAATTATTCCTCCAACATGATTTTCTAAATAATTCCGTGTCTATACCATCTCTACCTTTTATTGATCTAACATCAAGGAAATCTATCATTTGTTGTGAATGGGTACTTTCAAAAGCTAGGAAATCTGTCGTTCCATTGATGTAATGAATGAAATCATGAAGTTGTTCAATGGTTCCACCCCATACAATAAAAATGTCGTCCACAAAATGACTATAATGTTTAAGAATATTCTTGTATTCACTATTTCTCAACACATATGTCCCTTCCCAATATGCCAACACTAGGTTGGCATAAGAGTTGGCACAGGGGGTGCCCATGGCCACCCCCCTTTTTTGTAGATAATATGTTCTGTCATATGATAGAACATTGTTCTCTAGGACAATTTCTAATAACAGCATCCATCTGATAATTACGTCATTACTGATGTTGTTTTCAAGTAAATATAACCTCACATACTCAACTCCAACTGAGTTCGGTATGGAAGTAAAAAGTGATTTGACGTCTAATGTTACAAAATAGTCATCCTTATCAATGGGTTCCCTCTTATTGTAACTAGATAGATTTTCTAAAAAATGCTGAGTATCTCTTAATATATGGTGTGTGTCCTGAATAACTGGTTTAAACATTTTATCTAAATATATTGATAGGGGTTCTGTCAGCCATCCCTTACTTGAGACTATAGATCTCAGAGGGGGATCTACCAATTCCTTATGTATTTTTGGTAGTCCCCTGAAGGTAGGAACAAGGGGGTTTTCAACAAGAAAATATTTATATAAATCAACATCAATAATCCTACTTAACAATAAATCATATAGGTGTCCATGTACATCTTTAATCAGTTTGTTTAACAAGTAACCATTTAATAAATGATAAGTCTCCCTGTCAGATAGCATTTGTCTTATTTTACTATCATATATTTCTTTATCCATCACTACGATGGCTCCCCCTTTATCAGCCTGTCTAATTACAATGTCGGCATTGTTCTGTAAACTTCTTAATGCTACTTTCTCATCTTTAGTCATATTGTAAAAGTCAGGTTTCATACAAATGTTGTTATATAAGTCATGCAGATCGGATTCACAAGCTTTTTCAAATGCATCCAGCATAGGATGTTGCTGAGGTGCAAACACAGAAGGTTTTTTAAAAATATTTACATTATCTCCCTTATTGTTGATAGTATCTTTGTCAAACAACAATTTTAAACTAATGTTTCTCGTGTATAGCTTAATGTCCATTATGATGTCAGCGACATCAATAGTACTGGATGGAATAAAATTCAGCCCTTTACTGAGAACTGACAGTTCATGTTTATCAAGCACATACCTGGATATATTTAAAACTAAGTCCTCTGTATGGGTTTCAGCGCTCTCTTTTGCTGCTCGTAAATCTCCTCGGTATTCTTTATTTTCTTCTGTTTGTTGTTGTTGAAAGACCATGTCCTTCTCTCGAAGGTTTATTTCTTATTTCCTTGTCCACAATCATGAGGCCCAACTCATGCAGGGCCAGGTCCTGTGGGGAGCATATAGCGCTGAGGCGTGGGACCGGTTGGCTCATGATCTCACCAGTGCCACAGGGATACCAAGGACTGGTGAGAAGGTCCGTCACCACCATGCGGACCTGAAGAGATGGAAGCAGGACCAACTGAACCGTTGGATCCAGGAGGCCCGGCAAATGCCCAATGCCCCACTTCTGAGTAAGTTACATCTAATTATTTATGTAAGAAATTAACCTAGCTGATATTATGGAGATGTGTATTCCAATATTACTTTATTTATATTACAGCTGCAGTTGTCCGTTCTGCAAACCGTAGAGCCTATGGCAATAGGCTGGCACAGTTGCGCCACCAGGCAGGTCAGTAATCCTCTCCCTGTAACTGTAAATAAATATAAAAGTATGACAGTTAGCAAAAGAGTGCAGTGTAGTCACTAAGTAATAAAATGTGCAAGTAACAGTGTAAGAGGGTTTGCAAGTATTGCTTGATTACAAAAGTGTGATGCAGTCTGTAGTCCAAACAGAAAAATGAAAAAGTCTGAAATAAAGATGTCCCACCTGTAATATAATAGTACATAACCTGCAGCAGGCTGAAAAGTACAGCTGCAGAAGCTGAGTAAAACACGTGTGAAATATATCCCTGTTGAAATACAGAAACATGACAGAAGTGAGACTGTTGGAAAGGATTGTAATAACTACAGGTAAAACATGTCAATAAAGCCTAGAATTAAGTACCATCCTGAATTGTAAAAATAAAACAAGTGAGAGAGTGTGAGAAAGAGTTATGAATCCACCAATAAAGTAGTAATAACTCCTGAATAAAGTATACTGCAGTCAGTACAGAATGAAATAAATGTGACAAGCAGAACCAAACTGTAAAATGTGTTGAAAATGTTACCGCAGCTGGAATGTGTATCCCAAAATCTGGATATGTTGCTCTCAGTCTGCAATATGCAGATAGTATGGTTGTCTGAAATACCAAACATCCACAGTTGTCTATAGCTATATAAAGCAAATGTAGCAGGATGATGTAGCTGAACAGAGCCAGATATGAATGTGTATGAATAAAAATGAAAATGTATATTGATGTAGCAGTAACATTCCTTTCACCAACTTGAAGTAGTTATCACATAAGAAACTGTAAGCAGAACTGTAGTGTGTATATATCTGCAGTTATTAGAAATGTACAGCATATGTATTGGTATTTGAAGTTGTTAATTAAATTTTCTTCACCCTACCCTATAACCACATATAATCCATTCCACGTGAAATTGGTATGTGCAATCACAATTAACACCCCTGGACATTTGTCCTGTTGGTTCATACATATTTGCATGTACATTGATGCATCTGCCCTGTTCATACATCCAAACCTGATGGCCTGTTGCCATCAATCAACCCTGCATGTTGTTGGACTGTGTATTGCTGTTCAAAATATGCATGTGTTATGCTGGCTGTTCAATGGTTTGAATATCTGGGTGTTTGGTTAATGGGAATACTAATGCATGCTGTTACAACTAATTGTGAATGGTATTGTACGTTACTAACCCAAACTGTCATGACATAATGCAAAACATAGGACGGCAGGGAAGGCGGGTTCCAGCGGACCCACCTCTCCCTCCTCAGCTGGCGAGTGCACCTGACAGTAGTGCCCAGGCTGGACCCTCCTCCGGTGGCCCTGTGCCACCTGTGGGTGGAAGCGCTGCAGGGGATGGGGCTCGTCCCCCCTCTGCAAGTGTGGCCAGAGGAGAACATCCACTCACCCTCCGTAATGTCCGGACTGTGGTGCATATGGAGATCCGGGAAGCTGTTCTTGGGCCCCTACGCCAGCTTGAGGCACAGGTGGCACAACTAACGGGCGTGCCTGCTGCCTGGCCTACACAGCCCCCAGCACAGCCCTGTCCTGGGCCGTGAAGGCACAGTGGTAACTGCCCATGGGTGGGGATATCAGTTCCACTGTTGCCATCTGTGGGCTCATGGGCTCTAGATATCCAAACAACTGTCCCCGTCAATTGTGTAACCCCCCCCACATGTGTCATACACCGCCCCTGTATGCATCTTGTTTGTCTTGTCTGTGAACCTACCCAACCTACCTCCCCAGCTACACTGACTTCCCATACCTGACATACCACTCTCACCTGAAAAAAAAAAAAGGGCACTCTGTACCCACAAAAAAATTATGCCCAATACATAGCTGCCCATTTCGCACACATGTCTGCTGGACATGGAAACTGTCAATTACAATTGGCTGTACAAGTATTATTGTTGTCCTTACACCTTTCTCAGGGGTGGAAGGTTTCAAATGTCACACCAAATTACAAACATATGCACAGCTGTTGCTGATGAAGAAATGGGCAGCTATGGGCCTTACCTACATCCCTCCTGCAAAACCCGAGCTTGTTTCCCTACTGTCTTCCCCTCTTTGTGACCCCTTTTTCACCACTTTCCTGTCTCCCCATTTTCATTTCTTTCAAAGAAAATAGCGCAGGTGTGCGCAAGAGTAAGCACTTTTAAGCGGTTGTAAGCAGGTGTGCACGGAGCTGAATGCCAGTGCGCATGCGTGAGCTCCGCGCAAACCAGCGCTAAACCGGTTACAACTGCTTAAAAGTGCCTTAGTCACTCTGAATGACAAGTCCTGTAGTCTGCTCAAAAGCAAAATAAAATCCCACTGTCAGTCCCAAACCCAGGACCTTGGAAACAGTAGTCTGCATGACTTTCCACTAAGCCATGACTGTTATATAAGAACATTGTGCTACAATAAATATATCATGCAATAGTAGGAATGAATGTAAAGGGAATATAGGATGTGTAGTACACAAAGTATGTCATGTATATTTACTGTCAAATGTAGTGGATTTCTAGAATAGTAGTGTGTGAACAGAAACCGCCATGCTAGTTGGTAGCTAGTAGGTAATAATGTCACTGTAGCACCTTGCAAGCCACACACATACTCACAGCAGGATAATCACTGCCCATACCCCACAACCTCTTACAGGAACACATCCGGACTAAGTAATAAAAAATGTGGAGCAAAGGGCCAAAAACAGGGACACATTCCAAATAATGCTACAAAAAACTTAGACAGTTCAGAGAGTAACAGGTTCTGCATTTTGTTGGATGTTTGGAAGGGTGTGAAGTCTGAAACTGAAATGTTTGTCACTATAGTCTGACTTGAGCTCAGTGTGATTTGCCAGAAAAAGCTGTTTATGAGATATTGAGCAAAATATGAGGCAAAAATGTGGACAACCTGCAAATATCTGTACACTAGAGAGGTCTGACACTGCCATATTTGAATAGTTAAGAGCCTAGACATAGCAACAGTGATTGAGTTACAGGGATGCCCCACAGACTCCCTGTGAAATGTACAAACAGTAGGCAGAAAGGTGTTACAACACATGCAATGGTAACTATGAAGTACTGAAAGTATGTACCACTTGCACGGCAGAAATAGTGTAGTAATACATATGCTCATGCTATCCCACAGTCACAACTGCAGAATACCAGACAATTTAATGGGTGTACCCCACTAATATGTACCATTCCATGAGGCAGATAAAAGATGCACCTGAGAGTCTCTGGGGCCTGCTCAGCAGCATACTCAAATACCCTAATAGATGTCAAGGTCCACACCATGGCCAGACCACACTGCATGCAGTAACACCCTAGCAGATATAGCAAGCATTCCAAGGTGTGAATCTACATGGAAATTAGGAAAGCCACAGCAACACACTACAGTCAAGACACCTAGCAGGCATACAAGTAGTGAATGTAAAGGGCAAATATTGAAGCCAAAGCAACAAAGTGCAAGAGCCACTGATGTATACCAGTTACACCACATGTCCCACAGGAAAGCACACACACCCACATTAACAGTTGTAGTAGTCTTATGTGTCAGTGTACATACACACTTAGTACAGGAAACTGGAGAAATGAATGGAGAAATGTTAATCTACAACACAGCCAGAAATATGAGAGAGATACTAACCTTTACACTCACAGAACAGTGTCCACAGCATACCAGCATGGTCCCTGCCCTTAAACTCTGAAAGGGCTACGCCTATCTCACATACCTTTTTATAGCACTGTCCTGGAATCACAGTGAGAACTGCAATCAGTACACAACTAGCTGCATGCAATTAGCAAATGCTGGCTAACAACTGGTGCAGAGGCCATCACATGGACATATGCAGATACCTACAAAAGCATGCTGTACTCCCAGTCCACACATGCAATACTTTCATTGCACCCTGTGGAGGTAGGGAGAGACAGAGAGAGAGAAAAAAAAAACATACACAAACAAAACCAGTCATCAAAACCCACTTGAAAGCTGACAACTGCCAACTGGAGCAGCAGGACACCAAACCAAATGGCAATGCAAGCAGCTGTGACAAACACAGGTAATGTAAAGTAATACTTTAAAAGTCTACATACTGTGAACCCTCCATATGTGTCATTGGTCTGTATCCATATGTATATGAAGATGTGCATAGGGCAGGGGACATACAGCAACTATCAGTGAAGGCTGTACATACATATGTATGAGAGGGCATCTATGTGCACATATCAATGTAGGTTGAATGTAGGTTGTAGTGCAATGTACAGAGTAGGTTTCACAGTTATGTATGTTTAGCAGTATGTTAGTGTGTATATACAGTTTTGTAAACAAACATGTTGATATACCTATCTATCATATGGATACGTATATATGTATGTATGTATATATATATATATATATATATATATATATATATATATATATATATATATATATATATATATATAATATGCATATATGTATACATACATAGAGAGGGATGTAGGAATACATAGACAGATGTAGATAGATAGAATATGTAGAAACATATATATGTAATACACACATACAGATATAGATATATGTAGATACATATACATAGACAGACAGATCTGACTATCTACAGATATGACCGTATATGACGATCTCACACTTCCCCTGACCCACCCCATCTGTCACTCTCACCCCCTCTCTGTCACACACACCCCCTCTCCATATCTATAGCAATATATGTACATCAATATATATATATATATATGTGTATATGTATACAGACATATATATATATATGTGTATATGTATAGATATATATATATATATATATATATATATATATATATATATATATATATATATATATACATATATATATATATATATATATATATATATATATATATATATATATATATATATATATATATATATATATATATATATAGAGAGAGAGAGAGAGAGATGTATATATATTCTGAGTGAGGCACATGTGTACAGATGTATTGCAACAGGTGCCTGGTGACAAAGGCATGGAGTGAACACCAGTGTCAAAACTGGAGTACCATACCCCATTTCAAATCACCTACACTAGTAACCACCAGATATGTGATTGGCTGCCCACCACTGCAATGTGTCAGGGGTGAACAGGGTCATAAATGTGTACAATAGTCCCCCCAATGATAGTCACAGTGGCACACTATTCCTGGAATACCTGCACATGGTATTTGTCAGCAGACATGGTGTGTCAGCTATGGACATGTAGGTCAGTGTACCCCTCCACACCACACAATGGCTGCCATGGTATGTACCTCACATGACAGCTACAGATATGGAGAAGGACACAGTGACATGTACAACACTGTGACTATGCACTCAAACACATTACCAATGCACAGTGACTGACAACACCACAGAGTACACACATACTACCCACATAGAGGTTACCACTCCAGGATTTACATACTTAAGTCACACCCATGACAGATGTCCAACAACCATAGTAACACCTCACACCATCCGCAGCCTAAATGACTGCTGTGTGTCATCCGTGACACTGCAGTAGAGAGCACATGGCGGAGGTACAGGTTCCTACCCACAGATAAGACATACCCTGCAATAAACCACACAGCGTTAAGAAGCAAGACTCCCCATGAGTACATGTCACACATACCCCTGCTGAATGTTAGTCAGATAGGTAATATGCCATATGAGTCACCCTGTGTAACTGTTTGACAGGAGCAGGTACCATCACATCACATGTGTCACAATGGTCAGGGTAGCAGAACAGTATGCTGCTGCTGTAGTCCCAGGGGCAATAGCATATTGTATTGTATTGTATTGTAATGTATTGTATTGTGTTGTATTGTATTGGTATGTAGAGGTGCCTCCTTCGTGGAGTGGAACCACTGCTGCTGTACGCCAGTGTACAGGTACATATCCTATAGTCAGGCTAGTGTTACGTAGCACTTCTATATGTGTGTTTAGCTCCTCTTGGAGTTCATGTAGCATGCAACCGGGGATACCATCAGGTCCCATTGATGCTGTGTTTTCTGCTTTTCTGAGGGCGGCTCTCATCTGGACATCTGTGATGACAGGGAGGTTACAGTCAGCTGGGATAAGTATGTCTTAGTTTGGGGGAGAGGGAGGGGGGAAACTTGCACTGAACCTGTCTGCCACAATGTTGCCAATATCTGTGGGTTCAGTGAATTATTTGTTGTTGTGTACTAACTATGAGCATATTGGAGGGTTTCTGACCAGGTTGCTAACATAACTGAAGAAGGCCTCATGGTTATCTGTAGTGTCCCCGTTGATCTCCCTCTCAAAATTGCCCATGGATGTTTGTATGAGAGAAAATAGCTCCTTACTAGTGCTGATCAGACATGCCTTCCCTTTATGGAATTATGCTCTGTCTTGCAGTAGCTTCCATCTTTTGTTATACAATCTGTCTATGGCTGGGGTCCACCAGACAGGATGCTTTCCCTTTGTGGACAGTGTCTTGGTCTTATATGGGATTGCATGATCCATGCATTCTCGGAGATGTCCGTAGAAATCATTTGTGAAGGGGTCAGCATTGTGGGTTGTGTCTTCCACTGGCCCAGTGGGCTTAAAGGATACCATGTCAGTGTTACAAAGTGTAAAGTTTGCATTTGAAATGTTATTCACTGTAGTCGTTTGTGCTGGTGGTGGAGGTGGGATATGTATATCCAGGGCAATTAGTTTGTGGTCAGCGCACAGTAGTTGACGATGTACCCCATACAGTACCTCGATACAAACCCCCAGCGTGAGGAGGTGCTCTGGACCTGAATCAGTGTTCTGACTGCTGGGGTTTGGTAGTATGTCACATGGAGTGTGCCAGGTACTGTTGCACAGTTGTTGGCTGACCACTGATACCTGGCCATTTACATGTGTATCCACCAATAGACAGACAGATGCTATATATGTGAGATATGTTGTATCACAACAGTCGAGTAGCATGTGTAGTATGTGTGCCAAATTCTGCTGACATATTTTGCTGATATCATGTTATTTCCTTTTTCAGGACCATGGCTCACCAACGCAATCCAGCGTACTCTGCAGCTGAGGATGAGGAAATACACCAGAGCCTGGTGCAGGATTATGCAATACTCTTTTCCCGCACCAGCCAGAATCAGCAGGAGAGGGCTGCACTGTGGCAAGACCTGGTCCGTCGGGTAAATGACATAGGCACGCATAATAGGGCATATGAACAGGTACGACATCACTGCAGTGATTTAATCAGAAATGTCCGTCAGCGTGTGTCGGATATCCACAGGCAACAGGTTGCCACAGGTGGTGGGGTGGCTACACATCCCCACTCACCAGACTGGAGGGACTACTCATAAGTGTTGTGGCTCCAGCCCGCCAACAACAACAACAGCAGCAGACCTGCATTATGATGGAGGCTGGAGCCACTCAGCAGCAAGACTACGAGCGTGCAGGTAATATGCCATATGTATAGTTGACTGTTGTGTACACTGGTAGTTAATGCATGTGTGAGGTGTGTCCTTGGTTTGTAGCTGTCATCATGGTATTTAATGTGCAAGTGTGATATTCTCAATATCAGCAGCTGACCTGTGAAAGGCAACTGTTGTACTACTGACCTGTATCATACTCAGTAACAATGGCACAGTTGTGCCCACTGACATTAATTTCCTCACTTCTGCAGGTCCCTCCGGTGTAACAGCAATGCAGCCTATCCATGCTGGTGAGTGTGTATTAACAATACCTTTAATAGTCTTGATAGTAATAGTAATATTAGGCTCACTTAGTAGTGCTCTGTGTATGCATGCAGGTGTGTCTGTGTCTGTGTGTTGCTATCTCGCATACTGAGTAGTGTGCAAGTGTGCAACTGTGTGCAAGTGTGCAACTGTGTGCAACTGTGTGCAAGTGTGCATGTGCATGTGTGCATGTGTGCATGTGTGCATGTGTGCATGTGTGCAGGTATGCATGTGTGCACCTGTGCATGTGTGCATGTGTGCATGTGTGCACCTGTGCATGTGTGCATGTGTGCACCTGTACATGTGTGCATGTGTGCACGTGTGCATGTGTGCACCTGTGCATGTGTGCATGTGTACATGTGTGCACCTGTGCATGTGTGCACCTGTGCATGTGTGCATCACTGGTAACATTGTGTAAACATTGTAAACTGTGTTTCCTGTTTCCCTCCCACAGGTTCTGGTGCTGCTCTGGTGTCATGCAGCAGGGAACCTGAATCAGGTGCTACAGGTACTAATAATGATGACACCTGTGTAATGGCACAGGAAGGTATGCCAGGGTCCGTCATTGGTCAGCCAATTGACAGTACACAGCTGTCAACCCCATCAATGTGCACAGTCATCCTGCCACTACACCCTTTGTCACCAATGTCCCTAGGTGATGGACAGGATACAGTGGGCATTAACCAGGGTAATGTGGTATCTGTGGCACATGCTTCCCCACACAGCAGCCATGGGCATGGCCCTGAGATGGTACCATACAGACAGATGTCCAGGGGTTCTCGTGGGAGCATCCGTGGGTGTACTGTCCCTGTCAGACATGCCCCCAGAGGTCTTACAACCTCAGCTATGTTTCGGGCTGTCATGCAGGCACAGTCACATATGGAACGGTACACCAGACAGGGTCTGAGGGAGCTGACAGCATGTCGCACAGCCATGACTGACAGTATGCGTGACATTGCAGCTGCCATCCATAATTTCACTGATGTCATAGACAGATGTTGTGGGGACATATTAGATCGGTTCCACAACTACATGTCCATGAGCCAGGGCAATGGTGGATGGTTGAGGCATCAACGTGGGCATATGCCAGCAACAGCAGCAGCTGGCAGTTGTCGCGGACAACAACAGGGCCACGGCCGCCCCCATAGTGCCAGCAGCAACCCCAGAAATGCTGGTTCTGTGCTGTCATCCGACCGCTCCAGGAGACCACGTGCACGTGACTCTGGACAGGCCTGACAGGGATCTGTGTCCAGTCAATGAACACCTGCTTCTGATGACAGTACCCAGTCTGGATTGGTACCGGATATGGTCCATAGCACCCCTGCAAGGCACAGGTACCGTGTCCATGGCCAGAGACACTGATCTGTATGACCTGGCAGGTACAGTCTGTGGCTGTCCACAAACACCAGTATATGGCAGCCGTGAGGTGGAACTGTGTGCATCCAAACACACATGTGAATTGACAACACCTAGGGCTACAGCATACACGCACACACTGCATCAACATTGCCCCACCTTGTACTGATGTCCCTCACCAACACACATACACATACATGTCAATTGGTGGTATCAGTGGCAGACTCAGGAATACCAAGTTCACACGCTGTGCATATGATGAAACTGTGCCACCTCCTGCAATCTGTAACATCAGTGCAGGTACAGGTTAACATGTTGCTGATGCACAGGGTGACTACATAGATGTGTAGTAATAGTATCATGTTGTTAACAGTACTGTGTGCTGATATAATTGTGGGTATATCCCAGCATGCCTGATGCAGTAGGTATGATTGTCTTGTACTGTTGTCTACACCCATGGTAAGTACCATAGTGTATCATCTGCACATGTTGGCATACTGGTGGTAAGGATGTCAACAGAAGGCTACATACATAGGTAGCACAGGGGATAAGGTAATGAAAGTATTGATACGCAATGATGGACATGTAAACTGCAAGTGGCATGTTGCCCACACTGGACTCTGCAATGCGGATGTTTGAGGATGTTGATATGTGTGCAGTACTACACGACTGGTACAGGACACACAGGAGCACCCTAGCACTGCAAGCTCACATCTCATACCATGCTAGACAGCCCCAACACACAAAACTAACTTTCACAGGAGGGAGAGTCCCCATAAATGTCAGGGATACTGTGGTGGCAGGACATGTAGCATACATCCTACTAAGTATGGAACCACTGAGTGAAGGCTCACTGTCTGTTATTTGACATGTGTATTACTGCAGGTATGAGCACCTGGGTTTCCATCCAGTTATTGTACATCCTGACGGTACATGGTCTGTACACGTGTGCACTGAGACTGGACCCTAGCCATCTGACCTGTGTATTTCCATGTACACATGTATAGTGCCTGCATATTTGCACTGTTACCTACTGGAAGTGGTACAGCTTGTTTGTTGTACAATGGACTACATGCAGCCCTACTTACTGTAGCTTTGTTTGCATGCATGTTTGCTTGCAGTTACCTTGGAACACTGACCCCACCTGCAATGCAGAGTTACAGAACTTCTGTGGACTCCTAGTGACATCTGCATAGCTTACTATATGTATGTCCATGTCTCACTTGACCGAACGTCACTGTTTGTCTTGTTCACATGTACGTTGCCTGTGACACATTGCATATGACTTACCTGGCATTTGTCCACGTGAGCAGTCATATATGACAGTGCTAACTAATCACAGGCACCACACCCTCACATACTCACCTTCTGTACCTTGTTCCCCATTGGCCCTATGTGCTGTTAATCACCATGGCAATCACAATACTATGGTAGCATGTGCAAAGGTCACTTGTCAGTCACCTCTATGGTACAGTTGTGGAATATGTGGGTCATGTGGCAATGTCACAGCTGCCACATGTACACAGTCAACCCTCTCCTCTACACATGGACGTACAACACATGTATGAGATGCAACCACATAGCCAAACTGGGGACTAAGCACTCTGAACCCAGTACTGGCATAACCTGTCAGGTGGCATGAAATACTACAGTGACTACAATACCAGTCTGATGTAGACCTACACTGACAGCAATCCAAACACGTGAACACCCTGGGCCATTTGTGGAGCCTCAGAATAGCATCTTGCCTGAGCAGCAGACACCTCTGCAGCTGGCACACAGGCATACGTTAAGCCAGAACACAGCATGTGCAACACATAGCACACAAATCCTGTGTGCCAAACAGTCACAGCCTGTACGGCTAGACAGCACACCTGCTACAGTTGTGTTAGGTACCTTTATTGTCTGGTACAGTGAGGTCCCGCTCACCAGGCTGGACAAGGTGAAGGTCACAGTGATATGACCGTGGGGCACTATGGTCCACCACATAACACAAGCATACAGGTCAGTCAGAGGCATGGACACATATGACTCAGTCATTGTCCATGCCACTATGGCTGACCTGTGATGTATCTCCCTGGACTACATGATAGGGAACATAGAAGGGCTCTCTGAGCATGTGGCACAGGCTGGTATGACCCTGACCTTGGTTGGCATCATACCCTCACCAGGAATGCTGACGTATTACTGAATGCTGATGAATTACTGTAGCTACAACACCCTAGCTGAAAGGTTCCTAGCATGTAGTCACTGCATTGCTATGGAACAACGTGTTACCACTCCCACAACAGGTGAAAACATGCAGCACCTGGTCATCAACAACATGTAGACTATATGCCCCAGACCAGATATGTATCACTCGCTGCTAGGATGATACCATATACAACTCGCACTGTATATACACATACCATATGCAGCACCCGCACAAAAGACCACAGTCATAATGTTATCCAGTGCAAATACCATGTATTCACATGTGGCAGGCGTCAGACATGGGAACTATTGAAGGTCACAGGTGCATATGTGTATTTGGCACACACATACATCATCTGTGTCCATTGCCATTACTGGTTTAATCGATGTCATGCATTATTGTGAACAACAACCCACACACATGGGCATTCTGTGTGACAAAAACACACGTGGCATGTGTGGAATTCAAAGCCATAACTAACTGTGCTATGACAGTAGTGAGAGACGCAGTAGCAGAGCATGCTATTTGCATTACTGGGAGGTTTCCCTTCTCCTGCTGTACTTATAGGGTGCTGACATCATTGGTGTTTAGAAAGGGGAAGGTACATCCTGTAGTGTGTTCTCCTAGTTGCCAAATGGGACATTTCCTTCACACAGAATTGCGCACACACTAATCCCCCTCACCCAAACACACACACTTGCAGGATTCAAACCCCTATCTAACTATGTTATGACACTCGAGACGGACGCATTAGCGGAGTGCGCTATTCGCATTACTGGGAGGGTTTTCTTCTCCTGCTGTACTTATAGGGTGCTGACATCATCAGTGTTTAGAAAGAGGAATGTGCATCCTGTAGTGTGTTCACGTAGTTGCCAAAAGGGACATTTCTTTCATACAGAATTGCACACACACTATCCCCCTCCACACACACTGAGCATTTGCAGGATTCAAACCCCTACCTAGCTATGTTATGACACTCGGGATGGACATATTAGCAGAGCGTGCTATTCGCATTACTGGGAGGTTTCTCTTCTCCTGCTGTACTTATAGGGTGCTGACATCATCAGTGTTTAGAAAGGGGAATGTGCATCCTGTAGTGTGTTCTCCTAGTTGCCAAAAGGGACATTTCTCTCACACAGAATTGCACACACACTAACCCCCCTCACCTAAACACACACACTGAGCATTTGCAGGATTCAAACCCCTACCTAACTATGTTATGACACTTGAGACGGATGCATTAGCGGAGCACACAATTCGCATTACTGGAAGGTTTTCCTTCTCCTGCTGTACTTATAGGGTGCTGACATCATCAGTGTTTAGAAAGGAGAATTGCACACACACCAACCCCACACACCCACACACACTGAGCATTTGCAGGATTCAAACCCCTACCAAACTATATTATAACACTTGAGGGAGACGCATTAGCAGAGCGCATTATCCGAATTACTGGGCGTCTGTTCTGCACCTGCAGTATTTATAGGGTGCTGACATCATTATTTCTACAGAGGTATGTACATTTAGTACTACCTGTCAGGTGGGGAATAGCATATATATGCATTTGCAGCCACCTACTTCAGGGTCAAATATGCACATCAGCACTGGCAGGTTATGTTCTATACCATGCTTCGTGACCACAGGACCTGTAACACAGAACACAACCAGTTTGGACCACCCCTCCCACATCCAGGACACACACTTTGCTTCACTGGGAACAGTGCCAAGATATGCAGGTGTTCACATACACCATTCCAGTTGTTAACGTCAGGTACAGGTATATTGTGTGTGGGAACTACTCAGGCCTCTACAACATTACCCTACAGCCACTACAATTTGTGAGTCCATGTGCTATGGCAGAACCACTCACCACAGCCACAAGGGGGAATACATATGCACCTGACCATCTGCAACATGGGTACTCACTGTTCCACACCAGAGGTAGACCACCATTGTTGATATCTGACCATACCCACCCTTCCCCTGGACATCCATATCCCATTCCCACCCCCAGGCAAGGTTGTCGCTGCAAACAAAGTGTATTTATCAAAAGCAGACTTTACACTTGTGAAGACTGGGGTGGAAGACTTCAAAGGACCCATGCTGGGGGAGTATACAGGCCACTCTGCATAATCCTTGACAATTGCATTCTATGAGCATGTAGAAGGTTTGCATTGATCATGCTATCCCAAATATACCCATGACTCCTCCACAACAGGACACCTGTCAGACAGAGTGAGCTAATACATTGCAGAGCAGTAGCCATCAGAGGGAGGACATTTCTGAACAGTACTGGCACGACACTTCAATCCCTCATAATCATTATGACAAAGTGTTGACAGTGAAATTGTCCAGACAATGCAGATAAGGCTCCCCTCAGTCTGTTATTGACGCCCACTTACTGTTAGAGGTCCTCAACAACCCTCTTCCAGCACACACCAACAACATGGATGTGGCTTAGCAAATTCAACCCCTGGGATCTCCACTGTGTCCCTGCTTGATGGAGGCACAGCACACTAGCCTCACACGGTGCCTTATGTGACCTACTTTACAGTGGCACAGTAGCCTACTGTACTGGGGAGGCAGACGCCAAGCACACTCTGGCTAAGCTGTCATTCCCTAGGGCAAACAGCCTAGTGTTCACCTCTACACCCATATGTTTAATTGTCAGATGCACAATATTTGTTGCTGATAGACTGTTTGCAGGTCTTTATTGCCATAGCATTCCCTGTTTCTATGAACAACTTGTGTATCTGTGGAAGATGTTTGAATATGAGAGGGATCCACTATATCAGTTATGTCTCTGTAGTCATTTAACTGTGTGCACTGGGCAGATTGCTGTATTGTGGTTGGTTCCTGGAATAACACGTACAAATACCAGATATGTGTGGCCAACTGCTAAACTGAGATTTGGCCTACGTGTGTGAGCATGCCCAGTTCAGGCTTTCCATGGTATGTTGTCTGGCATATGTCTCATTTATCAAAGTGTGCGAGAATGCCCAGTGTGAGCTTTCCATATGTTGAACTCTGCAGTCCACCACATTTGTGGATGAGTGTGAACTTCAACAATATCTCACGTTTATGGTTGTGTGTTGTGTGTCATGTTGTGTACTTACTGTCAAACTGCTTTGTGTCTGATCACAACAGGGATTATACTGTGCCTGCAGGGTTTGCATGGGATAGTTTGCATACAGTTGTCAACATCCTTTCATACTGACCTAACACTGTAGTACCGTATAGTGTACTGGTTCAGTACTTTCACTTTGGTGGACAGTATCCTGAACTTTAGTCCTATCACTGCTTTACATTTTCATAGTGAGCATGACAGACTGGTTAGGGGCCAGTTGTGCACATCTGACTATGTTGCATTATGTTCAAATATGAACTACTTAAACCAGGCTTGTCCAACATTGGTAGTGTATTCCACATCATAGGTGGACATTGGCAAACACTAGCGATGTGCCCTAGGCCATTTCTAATGCTAGTCGGAGAGTGTGTTTGTCCTTCGACACACATTGTAAGTGGAGTTTGCCATGACATATGTCATGGTTAGTATACTGTGCCTCCGTCTACCTGTGACATAACAGTGATACCCAGGGTAAACCTACCATCTCCCATCCACTCATCAAGATTCCTCTTGAGGAGAGTCGATGAGTGACTCTCTGGCTAACCTGTACTGGGAGTTTACTCAAGAGTGGGGGTGGCTTCTGTGTTATGGATCATTCAGTAAAGCTTGTCCTATGTATGTCAGTACTGGGGTTCAGGTCTCTCATGTGCATGGGGTTCTGAAGAAATCTGTTATCGACAGATGAAAGCGCTTAACCTCTACTGTCAGATGTACTGTTCGTAATTTGTTGGATGTGTATTGTGGAATAAATCGATTTTATCACCCATTGAGTGGAGCTTGATCTTTTCTAAGCATTCTTACTTTTGCCCGCCAGTCACCTGGCACTGGGATCGACTTGGAGGTGGACACTTGTTTGTTGTTCGTGTATTTGTTGGACATGTGTATTAAATAACAAATCGTGATTTATCACCAGTTGGTGGGCATTCTATCTTTCTAAGCACTTACACCGCCTCGCTTTGCCTGGCACTGTGGCAATTTGATCGGACACTGTTTAATTGTTGTGTTCAGTTCTCTCGTGCATAGCTCACTGCCATTCAGATTGTACAAGTTGCAGCATGTTCATTGATTCCAGCTTGGACATGGCTTTATACATCAGGCACAGCTTGCCTCTGGGTGGGCAGTATGGCAGTGTGTGGAGCTGCAGTTTGTTTAATCAGGCAACACATGGCATCTGTTCAAGCTCTATGATACTCCTGGTGAGGTACTTTTGGGGGCTTTACAGTTGATGGAGGTGTCTGCTGAGGTACATCCCACAGGGGCTATTGTAGTCAATTGTAACGCTGATGAAGGATGACTGCAGAGCCACAGTGACCTCCCCTTATCTAGATCTGACAACCTTCATGATTAGGTGGGTATATGGTATGTTTCTGTAACCACTACAGCCACATGCTTGCCCAATGCAGGATATCTATCAACTTGTGTCTCCAGGTCTCTCATTACATGTTAAGTACTTAATGGGTTAACACCTATGTGGTAATTGGTGGGCACTTACTGTATATCCACAGGGGTTGACTATACACTTTTCTGCAATTAGCTTGCTAACATGGCTATGGCACCAGTTGTCTGTTTCTATGTGGCCCTTTTGTGGGATGCTTGTGTCAGCTGGAGGGTCAGATATGGTGGCCAGTTTGTAGTCCTCTGCAAACTTGTTCAGACACAGTCCTTCCATGTTGGCCTGTACCTATGGGACATATATACCAAACGAGGGAGGTCCCAGGACCAAGCCTTGTGGTATGCCAGTTATATCTGGTTTGTAGTCTGACATGGCTGCAGCATGTCTGACCATGTCATTTCTGTCCTTGGTCTGGTTTGCAACCCCTCTACTGACATAGGGGTTTATATTTAAGCTGGTGAGCTTATCTATAATGAACATGTGGGGTATTGTATGGAAGCCTTTGCAAGGTCCAGCTACACTGTGTGGAAAACATTGCCCTCATCAATGACCTTAATGACTGTTTCAAATGAGTCAAACATGTTTAAGGGGCAGGATCTGCACTTAAGAAAGCCACACTGGGTAGGGTCCGGTGTAAGTAGGTCCCCAATATCTTTATGTCTGTGGTACATGATGATCCTTTCCATAGCTGTGCAGACCAAGCTTGTCAGGATTCTGGGGTGGTAGTTTGCAGTATCCATTCAGGTAACATCTTTGTTGAGAAGGACCACTGTTGTTGTACACTGCTCTTTGGGTACATATCCTGTGGTAAGGCTGACATTGAGCAGTAGTGTTATTTGGCATTCCATTCTTCTTGGAGTCCATGTTGGACTCAGCCCAGGACACCATCTCATACCATTGATGCTGTGTGTTTTGCTTTGTAGATGCTGGCTGTTACCTCAGCATCTGCAATGTCAGGGGGCCAGCAGTCTGCTGGGATAGATATTTTGCATTTTTTTTTGGGGGGGGGTTGCACTGCACCTGTCAGGTTGGATGTTGGCAATATGTATGTGTGTTTGGTATGTTGTTTGTAATATTTGAGTGATTCAGAGCATATCTGTGAATTCCCAACAAGGTTCCTACCATCAGTTAAGAAAGCCTTGTGATTATCCTTAGTGTCCTGTACAATTTGTATCTTCATATGTTCATAGGTTCATACTAGGCTATCTGCCCTAGGGCATTTATAAACCTAGCCAGAGTGTGTGTGGCTTTCACCACCCCTTGCTATGTGAATATTATGGCCATTTATGATTTACTTTACTGTGCCTCTGTCTGGACATGACACAGTGAAGACCCCCAGTGTACATCTATGATCATCCATCCACTTGGCAAGATTCCTGTTGAAGATTGTCAGTGAGGGGCTCTGCCTAACATGGAGTGGGATTCTGTTCCAGGGTGTAGGGAGCCTCTGGGTTATGTATCTGTCCCTCCAGCACATCCTAATTCATTATGTGTTGAGGTTGACATCTCTCACTCTCACAGCTCTGATGGCTTTGGGTTTTCTGGGGTGGAGCATGTCCATTACTCCTGTGTTGGACATGGCCTTGTACAACAGGCATACAATGCCTCTGTGTAGACAGTATGTGACTGCATTCAGCTGGGGTGTCTACAGCCAGGCAGCATATGACATATATTTGAGACCCTTTATCCTCTTGGTGAGGTACCATTGAGGTCTTTCTAACTGCTGCAGGTGTCGGGTAAGGTACATCCCAAATGAGGCATTGTACTAGATTATGGGTCTGATAAGAGAACAGTATAAGGGCACAATGACCTTTGTTGACGTAGATGTGAATCCTTTCATGATACGGTGTCCAATATAGACAGTCTTCCTAGCCACATTGGCAATGTGAGTGTCACATAACAGGTTACTGTCCACTTGTGTCCCTAGGTCCCTGATTACTCCTTCCATACATAATGGATTACCACCTATGTGGTAATTTGTGAGTACCTTGTTTGGTATTTGGTGAGACATTCATACTGTCCAGTGTCTTCAGGACGGTTGGGTGGGGTTCCTGTGTGTGAGAGTGTGGTCTGTAGCATGCTACAGACTGTACAGCAGTTTTGCCTATGGTTAGTTGCACATGGGTGGTCTCCGATGCTTCGTGCATTGTCAGTTACCTGGACGTGTTGGTGTCTGTGCTGAATATGGATACTCCCCCTCCTTTTATGTTTTGGTCCAGGTTTTGGGGCCATAACGCATGATATGAGGTATAACCTGGTAGTGCTGGTGTGCTGTCAGGAGCCTTGCTGCAGGTTTCTGTCACTGCTCGGACATCAATGTTCTCCATACTGGGGAGGGCCACGGGAGCATGCATATTGAGGTTTACACGTCTGGCATTGGTCAGCATTACCCTTATGTTTCTTTCCACTTCTGTATTCTAGGGTGGTGGGTTAGTCTTTTCAGCCTTGCCTACAAAAGGCTCTATGGAGGTGGCAAAAGCCTTATCCAATATCCAGATGCCCAAGGATAACAGGTGCAAGCCATCCCTGGAACAGCAGCGTGGTTTGTCAAGCATGACATCCCAAGCAGACAGACATTGGATCCCCTTGGAATGACACCAGTAATTGTGCCACTTGTTAAAGCTGATCATTCTGTGTTTGTACTGTGGCATCATTCTTGGTGAGGGTAGGATGCTGCAAACGGTTAGTGTCATACCGGCCTGGACTACATAATCGGAGAGCTCATCTATGTCTCTTTTCATGTAGTCTGGGGAGGTACATCTCAGGTCATTCACGCCAGCATGGACAATGACTGCATCATATTTCTACTTGCTTTGGGGTGACCTGCGTACTTGTGTTATGTGGTGTATTGTAGCAGCCTACAGGCAGCTTACTGTACCCTTTCCCTTGTTCAGTCTGGTGAGCAGAACAGCAGTGTGTCTGACTATGGAGTCACCTATTACAACTGTATCAGGCATGTTGTTTCTCCTTCTGTCCTGTGACTATTTGGCACACCAGCTTTGTGTACTATGTGTTGCATGTGCTATGTTTGGAGGTTGTGGTTGCTTGGGTGTCTGCTTTGGAGGCCTCTGTTGATGTGGTGTGTTTGTAATTAGGGCCTCTGGGAATGTTTTTCTGTGTTTATGTCTTTGGTTTGCAGTTGTGATAGGTCTATGTGGGACTGGGTTTGTGGTGTGTGTGGTTACCTTCTCCTCCTGACTAGTTTTGACAGTACTGAGTTGAGGGAGCTCAGCCTCCAGTTTGGATAAATGGTTGCATCTCTCACATATATTTGTATTTCTTGGCGAGTTGAGGGTTGTCTGTGTACTTGGGGCAGGTGTAACATTGCCTCAAGATTCACAGATTCAACTTGTTGTAGCTGTCCTTAGTGGATTGTATGTGTGGACATATTTTATTGCCATACTACTGATCAGTGATTACTTCCTTTTATGTTTGCTCTATCATGTAGTAGCTTCCTCATTCTCTTGCATGGTTTGGTAATGGCTGGAGTCCACCATGCCAGATGCCTGCATGTATGGCATTGTGTCTTGGTTTTATTTGGGATTGCATAATCCAAGCATTCCTGGCAGTGTTCATGGAATGCCTGTATAACAGGTTCTGAGGTATGACCCATATTTTGCACCTGCACAGGGCCTTTAATGGATTCCACATCAGTTTGGAGGAGTGCAACTTTTGCTTTACACATGTTTTTCACTGTGGTTTTCTGGCCAGGGACTGTGGTCAGGATGTGTATATCCGGTGTGATTACTCTATGGTCTAGTCTTACCAGTGAGGGATACACTTCTCATCTTGCCATCCAGTACCCATGTTGCTGATTATCACATCCAGTATGCTTACCCCTCTTGTGGGAGTGGTACATTGTTCCTGGGCATTTTGGTTTATGGATTCTAGGAACTTTTGTCCTACAGTGTCGGAGCTAGTATAATGCTCCCAGTCTATGTTTGGGTATTTTCAGTCACCCAATATAATGTGGTTTGGAGGGCTTGATATATTCATGTATTCCAACATAGGCCAAGTGCAGTTCCTGGTGTTAGGACAGTAGTCTGTAGCAGGCTATAAACTGGGAGGCAGTTTTAGCCACTGTTACTTGACCATGGCTAGTCCATAGGTTCATAGGTGCATAGGTTCATACTAGGCTATCTGCCCAAGGGCATTTATAAGCCTAACCCATAGTTATGTGGCTTTCGCCACCCATTTAGTTTGAATAAAACTAGGCCTATTATTTTGTTGTGCCTCTGTCAAGCAGTGACACTGAAGTAATCCCTGGGGTATATCTGCGATCTCCCATCCATTGGTCAAGATTCCTCTTGAACAAGGCTAGCTGCTTCTTGTTGTGGTATCAACATGGGGGTGTGGTTATCCTTGACAATTATTGCTAGTCACCCTCCTTTTGTAGCTAATTCCATGTTTTGAGGCTGTACAGCACAGTATGAGGTGTAACCTGGTAGTGTCAGGGTGCTGTTGTGAGCCTTGACCCAGTTTTCTGTTACAGGACAGATATCAACAGTCTCCATACTGGGGGAGTTTAGACTGCATGCATCTTGCTGTTTAGACTTCTGTCATTGGGTAGCATTACATCTAGGTTCTTATCCCTTGTGATACCTATGGAGGTGGGTTTGTGTTTTGAGTCTTACCTATTCAGGGCATGCTGTGGGTAACAACAGCCTTTGCCAGTATCCATAAGGCCTGGACTGATAGGTGCACGCCACCCCTAGCAGGTGGAGCATCATGTCATGCTCAGCATGTCATCCCAGGCTGGCACACATTGGATCCCCTTTGACTAACTGCAATACTTCAGCCAATTATTGCAATTGATCATCCCATCGTCATATTGTGGCATCATGCTTGGTGAGGGTAGGCTGTTAGTCAGGGTCATCAAGTGTGCATATACTACATGGTGTTACATTGCTTAACACATGGCATTCATGCCTCAGATGGTGCTGCAGGGCTGCCTCTTTCGGATGCACATACTACACTCCCTGTACATGTTTGAGAGCAGGTTATGTCATTTTAGGCATCCCTGTTATTAAATGAGTGAGTCAGAGAAGGGTATCATTCCCAGGGTTCCCACTGAGCCAGTGTATGTGCTATGCGTTGCCTCTTTGCCAAGGCCAGGTCATACTGGGCACGCCTCCTTCTGCCTACTGGGGCAGGCTCAGGTTGTTCCTCCTCTGAGTCACGCTCTGCCTGTGATGGCCTTGGCAATGGTGGGGGGCTGTTTGGCCCGGCCCTATGCTGATTTTGCTGCAGCTGTTTTCACAAGATCATATTATGTAGCATAGCACATACCATGACAATTTGGGTACATGTAGTTGGTGAGTACTGCAAGGCTCCACCAGATGTGTCCAGACACCGGAACCATGACTTGAGCAGCCCAAACACACACTCTATTACATTACGTGTTTGTGCGTGTGCCTCATTATGGCGTTCCTGTTCAGGTATGTGTGTGTTTCTGATGGGTGTCATCAGCCACGGCTCCAGTGCATAACCTGCATCCCCCACTAGGTGTCCATGTGGGATGTCCCCATTGGCAAATGTCTGGTACAGCTGCGTCAAATGCCAGATATGGGAATCATGGTAGCTCCGAGGGCAGCCAGCACACATATTCATTATTATGCCCTGGGCATCACACATGACCTGGCAGTTGATGGAGGGGAAGACCTTGCGGTTAATGTAGGCCCTACCCCGCTCACCGGCTGGTGCTTTGATGCGTATGTGCGTGCAGTCTATTGCACCCACTACCTCAGGGTATTCCGCTATTTGCTGGAAGAGATGCATATTGCTGGCCAATACCTCACGGGCATTGGGGAAATATACATGATCACCGACATGTGCTGACATGGCATCCAGGAACTGGTGCAGTACCCTGGAGGCTGATGCCTGTGATATCCCCATCATATCACCAGTTGGTCTCTGGAAGGTACCTGTTGCTAGTATTCTTAGGCCAACACATACCTTGGTTTCCACCTGGATGGGTTCCCCTCTGTTGGTTCTGTGTGTGAGGCGTGGCCTGCACAGCTCAACAATTTGCTGCAGGAGGTCTCTGTCCACTCTATAGTGCTCCACTATCTCCAGCTCATGTAACCCATGGTAGGTGACCCTGGGCCTGTACACTCTTCTCCATCTCCTCACTGTGGGTTGTCTGGCACCATTTGCATTGTCACCACCCTCAGCAAGTAGCCTATGTCTCCTTATGACAGCTATGGCAGCCCCTAGCATTTCTGCTCTGAGTTCAGCTTTTTCAGTTTTCACTTCTAATAGCTTACTCCTGTCTTGCAGTGTCTCTTGAGAGAAACATTCTGCACTGTTGTTTGCAGAGTTTTAAGTGCTTGGCTGAGCTACTATTCTGCCTGTGTAATTGCCTGCTTCTAATTGTTTTCACCTGCTAGCTCCAGCAGTATTCCCTGTTAGCTTCCTACTAATTCTGTTGCTTCCTGTTTCCTCTCTGTTTCCTCAGGGGGGAGCAACACGCATACCAGCCGAAACACGCTCACAGTGGCTTACATGCACGCACACATGCTTACACGGTTTAGAATCTTGTTTTTCGGGTTAAAACGCACGCACACCAGCGCAAACAGTCTTAGAAGTCTGCCAACATGCTCCCACATGCTCATTCTGCCTTACACGCGCACACACTGCCATACTCGTGCCTCATGGCACGCACACGTGCGCATGCACGCCCAGCAAGAAACTTTGGTGTAAGCAACAGTGTACACCTTCCATTTCTTGACTTTCCAACGCTTATCTTGTGGCACTCTTCTTTCCATGATATGTGTCTGACATCTGTCATGTAACACTGACCTCCAATGAACTGCATTTCTTTCTGCCATTCCCCCCGTGATGTCACCTATCTCCTACTCTATTCCCCCCCCCTTATGTATCTCTTACACTACTCAGAATGTGCTCATTTGCTATGTGATAGTGGAATTCAGTATCCTAACACTCATTTACATCAGATTGCCTACTAATGCTTAGTTACATGTCTTAGACTCAGCTTCCGGCTTAGCAACCACTAAACGGTGGCCATGTTGTTTTTGGTCTGCTGGTCCCTGCATTGTAAATCCATGTATTGCATAAAACCCACATTTGTGGGTTTATAACCTTCATTTTTATGTTTTATATAGCGCAGCCCATTTGTGCGGGGCTGCGCTGCGTTTAAACATCGGCGATCGCCGAAAAAATTATTTATTTATTATATTTGCATCAAGGTACCTTGCCAATGGCCACATATTTGGCCATTGGCATGCTGCCTGACACATATGCACCCTTTATTTGGAGCTGACATGGCTCCATTGTGTTTTTTGCAGAAACGTACTCAGTTGTCAACTGAGTACATTTCTGCAGCTAAAACGGCTCTTACACGGGCTGCTTTGGGCTTCCTGGATCGCTAATCTACCTCATTTGCATGCCTTTTGGCTGCAAGTGAGGTGATTAGCATATCCACGCCCACTCCGTGTAAGAGATGTTTTAGCTGGTCTCTTACATGGAATTTCGGGCTGTTCCTGGATCGCGAGGGCTGCATGGAGTCTTACACTACTCTTAGACTCCGTGCAAGCCTTCGTGAATCCTGCCCAATGACTTTGCATGAGGTCTACTGTATGTATGTATGTTTCACTGAATCGACATACATGGAGTATATAATTTGGTTACAAGACCAACATACATGATGTATGTGAGGAATACAAAAGAACATACACTTGGCAACACCTCATGGGAAGATGATGCTGTTGAAGTGGAATGAACTTCAACTACTGTAGGAAAAACAGCATTAATGATCACAATGTTGCCACCACTAACCAGGTGAATACAATTAAAACTTACAGCAGGACTGACATACACATACCACTCGTATGTGCACTTGATGACACAGATGTAGACTGGCCTAGGAATGGGAAGATGGACACAGTATTAAAGTAGGACAACAACAGGATTGACAGGTATGAAACATAGTTAATAGCATAGCACTGACAGATCCTGCTGTGTAGAGGTTGTGGGTTGTACTGTGGATCCTGCATTGGGAAAGTAAAGAGACAGACAAAAAAGTCTTGTATTTAGCAAAAATAATACCGACAGCATCACATATCCAACACAGTAACATGGACTGCAAATTCTCAGGTGATGGATGTTGCAACTGTACACTAGATGGGCCTATGTTGAAAAATATTGACATAAATGTCATGTATCACGTGTTTCACACATTGATGCAAGCTATGACTAGTTTGCTATAACACATCTGCTCTGTGTGCACTTCAACCTGCACTGCTTGGGCCTCCACTGGATGTACCTGTAGTGTACAATATTAGATAAATAATAACATGACAGTAAACAGCAGTGCCATGAAATGAGGCTGAGGCAATACCAAGGTAGTGGTCACAGTAACAGTATGGAGGCACTCATCTTCTGATCCCTGGTGTAGTCCCAAAGTAGATGGACCTGTGACTATTAATTCAAACAGCATTGCACATGTTGTTTGGACTGCTCTGTCTGTACTTCAGTTGTATCAATACATGCCATTAGACTTACATTCATCATCCTCACCCCATGTGGATGTGTGTGCATGGCTCATCTCTGCTGCTGTAAGAACAAAACAACAATACATGTATATGCATGCTACATCAATATGCAGTGATTGTTTTTATGCCCAGCCAGTTAATGGAAAGAAAGACATACTTGTTCAGCCTGGAACTCCAGCTTCAATCCCTCCCAGAGAATCTGCTGCTGCCCTCTAGCTGTATGCAGTTAGGCCAGAAATATGGTGATGTCATCAGGGGAGTCAATGGTGGTCCACCCACTGGTGTCATCCCTTGATCTCTCATAAAATCTTAGTCTGTTGGCTGCATGAAGGATCATGTCTGAGTAGCATCATCTACAGGCATCATGGGATTGTTTGTAGCCTCCAACTGCATTTATCATGTTGGTGAGATCAGTCCAAATTTCATGTCTCCAAACTGTAGTGCTTGAACAGCCTAGGGTTCTCCATCTGTCCTGCTAGAAAGCATCAATTATTATGTCATTGTCCTGGGGGGAGAAGTTGTCAATCTTAGGATGGCTGGCCATCTGAAAGACAGTGATACATATGATAATATTCCTATGTGAGCCCATTTATGTATTTGATTCTGTGAACAGCATATGTCAGCATAAACAGTATGCATTCCTGTGCAATGCAAATGGTCTGTTTAACACTGTGTGTGATAAATCCCAATGTGACATATGAAAAGTAACAACGCCTTCATATATAACATTTGTAAAATCAACATAACTTGTCTTTAGAGTCTGTGAGTAGGATTAGAACACCTCACACTACATGTATGTTGAACAGAAGTCCAAAGACATCAGCATCATGCCACAGTAGTCTGCATGCATTTCACATTAAGATACTACAGCAAGTAACAATGTAACAACTTATGGAACATATTCATAATTCATAGCAGTCTGTTAACATCAGCTTTTTAACAGCAGGATCAGTAAAACTTGCTAAAGACTGTTATAAGTCTGGCAAATGCTTTGGTTAATATTGTATACATTATAAAAGTGCTATCAAGTTCTCTTTTATCATTAAATATTACCTTCATTTCCAGAACATCATCCCCAAGTTTTGAGGGAGTGAGATGGACAGACTAACAAGTTGAAGTGCAGAACAGGAAAGATGCATGTATGTGGTTAGTGATGTGCAATTTTCCAAGGAATGTCATGGTCCTCACATACACCTTACTGTGCCCCTTATGTACAGCAATTTGTATGCTCTATGCTACATAACACTCCTACTATCCGCGGAATAAATTATTTCCATTGCTGTTAATGTTATTTGTCTGTCAGCCCTTCCTGGAGAACATTGGTATTGGCAGGTGATTCAATGACAGCTCCTAATTTGCAATCATCTGCAAAGTTAGTCAGCCAGGGGCCACTGACATTGACCTCAACTTCAGAGAGGTAAATGCAAAAAGAACCAGTCTCAGGACCAATACCTGAGGGACTCCACTTGTGTCTGGCTTCTTTGTAGAGATAGATTTCCCAATTCTAACTTCCAGGGTCCTGTCTGTGAGCTAGCTGGCTATCCACCAGGTTTGTACCTAACCTCTTGAGTTTGTCAGCAGTACATGAATGGGGATTGTATGAAATGCTTTGGCCCAGTCAAAGTAGGCAGTCTGAAGCATACATTTTCACTCAGTAGAGTTTAGCTTAGTAGGTGGTTGTCAAGGTTGCAGTTTGAATGTACATTGTAATTATAGGTTTGGATCTTGTGTCTTCCCATTTGTGTTCATTTTTGCTAAAACCAGTACGGAGCACTGAAAAATGTGTATGCTGACTATTTAATATTCTTCAGAAATAAATTGACTAGAAACTCTTCAATGTATATCACTGTTATTCGAGGAATACATCATTCATACTTTCTTATTTCTGGAGTGGATGAGGGACCAAGCCATGTGCATTAAGTAGATGCATAGTCTTAAGGAGTAGAGGAAGGAGAGGTATGTTCTTTATTTTCTCTGTTTTATGAAATGAAATGCATCTGCTCCTGTTTACAGGCCTGTTTTTTTTCACAATAACATCTATGTTGCTTAGAATGCAGGAATACCCATTATGCATCAGTAAGATAAGTGAAGTCATTACACTATAGCTGTGCTAATAGCTGTGACTGAAATCTAAAAATGTCACACTATCATGTAGTATTGAGCCATTGTTTCAGCACACAGGTTTTGAATTGTACCCCACAATACAACACAATACAACACAAATAACATGTTGGTATATCTGCCACACATATTGTGATAATGTGGATGTTTTGTATATGACTTGGTACTTTGGCTACTGCTTATAATTACTGGTTTGTTATACTTGTATTTGTAATTGTGTTTTGTAGTGATTGGTCTGTTGTCCATAGCCTACCTATTCACAGACTGAATGGCTGTCTGCTGTGTCAATAATCCAAGCAGTTATACACATACAATACTGTTAGTACCAGATATATTAAATTCCCATGTCACAAACTGAGGTGATTGAACACCAAAAATAAAAAATAATGCTCATGCCTGTTTCCCTCAGATTTTCCTATTCCAACATCCCTCTAGTGTGTCCCTCTACTTCACCAATACTCCACATCTTCTTTTCTATTTCCCATTTTTCTTTGGTGTGTGCATTACTTGTGTCCCCCGCACAAGTCTCAAACCCATTGTTAGTAAATGTTAGCTGTGATGATATGGCCATGATTTCCATTCACCTTTATTTTTTTTTATTATAAAATTTATGGATTCCTTTGGAATATGTAAGTCCAAGACACCATATATTATAAATACATCCGTTACAGAAATATGTGTAGTTGTCTCTGAGCTTACAGGAATGATTGCTGTCAATATACATCAATATATATCATTGCAGCTTTGAAGCACTTTTTTATGTTAGTGGATGAATTACAGAAATATGTGTAGTTGTCTGTAATGTTTCTGGATACATTTCAGAATATATATTACAAATACCATGCATGGGATAGTTGCCATTTGTTTTGATTTTTTTTTGTTATTTTTGGGGGGGGGTCATAATGGAACCAGTTATAGTTCATAGTTGTCCTTAACCTTACTGGGCAGCTCTTGTTTTATATATATCTATATATATATATATATATATATATATATATATATATATATT